>NC_058131.1:234751154-234790135 GCF_016433145.1 Gracilinanus agilis | reverse complement strand
CTCTCCTCTCCCTCCCCCTCTCTCCCTCTCCTTCTCTCTGTCTCTCCCTTCCTCCCTCTCTTTCTTTCTCTCTTTCCCCCCCTCTTTCTCTCTCCTCTCCTTTCCCTCTTCTTATCTCTCTCCCTCTCCCTCTCTCTTCTTTTCTCTCTCTCTCCTCTCCCTCTTTTTATTTCTCTCCCTCTTTTTATCTCGCTCCCCTCTCCTCTCCCTCTCTTTTTATCTCTCTCTTCCTCTCTGTCTCTCCCTTTCTCAAACACAAACACACACACACACACACACACACACACAATTATATAAGTAAAAAAAATGCATCCAGCTGCCTCATTACCCACTCCTGGATCTATAGGTTCCACCCAATGACAGACACACTCTTCTCCAGTGAGATGCAGTTATTTCCACTCATACCCATGCACTCTGACTCCACACCCCATATATCTATGCAGGAGCTGAATCTTCAGGAAGTTAAAAAAAAGTGGGGGGGGGGACCTGGTTTTGGATCAGAGAACCTGGATTCGAATTCTGCCTTTAACACTTATTGCTCATAGGACCTCGTGCCTGGGCTTAATGGCCCTGGATCTCTGATTCCCCTTGTGTCAAAGAAGAGGTGACCTCTAAGGTCCCTTACAGCTCCAATTCTCTGATCATGATATAAATGGAAAAGATTCAGCCATTCAGGTAAGAATTCAGGGTGGTTGTTTTTTATTTGTTTTCTGAGCTTATTTTAGACACTGGCTGGTATGTGAGGGCACATGTACAAAGACACGCTTACAAATAATGGCAGATCCAGCCCAGCAGCACACCTCCACACGGGCTGGAGGGTAACCCATTTACCACACTGTCTGTGTTCAGGGAACGGGGCAAACACCTGTCCTGTGGCTAATCCTGTTAGACCAGACTGTATCCTCATGCAGCTGTTCCCTTCCCAAAGGCATGATCTGAGCTGAGCTGCCTCCAAATTTATGCACTGATAAGCTGTGTTATAATAATGTTGTACTACAAACGCACGCACGCACACACATGCACACACGCAGAAAATACAGGATGGTCTTTAAGAACAGATAAACACATGCACAGTGCAGGGATGCTGATGATAACAACAGCACAAGCTGACATTTATAGAGTGCTTTGAGATTTTCAGAGTGCTTTACAAAAGGTACATTTTTAAAATGCTTTTGAAACCTAGTTCCATTGTCCCAGCTTGAGAACTGAAAGGGAATTCAGATGTTGTCTCATCTTTTATTTTATAGATTTGGAAACTGAGGCCCAAGGAGGTTAAGGGCTACATAAATTGTAAGTGGCAGAGCCAGGATTTGAATACCAGTTTTCCAACTCCTTTTCCTCTCTTTGGTACTAGATGAATACAGGTCCACACAGACAGAGCCATGGTTCGATAACCATATATAGAGATATATCCCATCTCAAGAAACATGAATTTATTCAGAGATAGGTACTTCTTAGCTGTGTGACCCTAGGCAGGTCACTTAATCCCCCACTGCCTTGCTCTTACCATTCTTCTGCCTTGGAACCAATATACAGTATTGATTCTAAAACAGAAAATAGGTCCTTAAAAAAAATTCAGCCCAAGACATTTATTAGCTGTGTGACCTTGGGTAAGTCACTTAACCTCAGGCTCCTCAACTGTAAAATGGGGATACTAATCACACCCACTGCTCAAAATTGTTCTGAGGGTTAAATGAGATAATATTTTATTTTATTTAATTTTTTAAACCCTTACCTTCCGTCTTGGAGTAAATACTGTGTATTGGCTCCAAGGCAGAAGAGTGGTAAGGGTAGGCAATGTGGGTCAAGTGACTTGCCCAGGGTCACACAGCTGGGAAGTGTCTGAGGCCAGATTTGAACCTAGGACCTCCTTGACTTGAATCTCTAGGCCTGACTTGAATCCACTGAGCTACTCAGCTGCCCCAATGAGATAATATTTTAAATTCCATAGCCCAGTGCTTGGCATACAGTAGACACTTAATAAATACTTGTTTTTTTCCTTCCTCTCAGAAAATGCCATAGAACAGAAACCAATTATTCTGTATTGGTAGAGTTTCCTCACTAAGGAGCTCCTTACACTTTTCAATTCATAAGACCAGAAGAAGAAATCCCCAACCTAAATCCATCCTTATAGTTCCTAGAAATCCCATAAGTGTAGCTGTCCTTGGCAGGCCAATACTATCCATGGGGCTTTCTTGGCAAGGATACTGAAGGGGTTTGCCATTTCCTTCTTCTGAGACAGAGATTATGTCACTTGCCTGAGGGTCCTGCAGCTGGTAAGTGTCTGAGGTTAGATTTGAACTCAGGTCCTTCTGACTTCAAGTCTGAGGCTCAATCCACTGAGCCATCTCCCTGTGTCCCTTGCATGTAATAGAAACTTGAAAAAATCTTTGTTGATTTTGTGATTGGCGTACAACTCTTATAAACCATAGAAATGCTAGCTATTATTGCTATTCTTTGGGGGTGGGGTGGGGAGTTAATTACCCCCATGGCCCCCACTGAGAGGCTCCTCTAGAGGAGAAAAAGAATCAATCAGCCCATCAATCAATGAGTACTGATTAAGCACTTACTATGTGGTAGGCACTGGAGGAGGTGCAAGGAAAAAAATGAAACAATTCCTGTCTTCTAGCAGTTCTCCTGGAGGAAACAACTTGCACCGGGGTAATATATGTGCTAAATAAATACAAGATAAATGAAAAGGGCAGCCAAGCGGCATCAGAATCAGGGTGACTCCTCGTCTTAAAATCTGGCCCCCAACTGGCCTCATATGAGTTGTGTGATCCTGGGCAAGTCACTTAACTCTGCCTCTGTTTCCTCATCTGTAAAATGAGCTGGAGAAGGAAACCACTCTAGTATCTTTGCCAAGAAAACTCTAAGCGTGTCATGAAGAGTTGGACGTGACTGAAACGTGATAGAGGAACAAAAATGCAAAGTAATTTAGGGAACTATAGAACTGGGTGGGCCCTTAGAAGTCATCTAGTCCAACCCTTTTGTTTTCCAGACAAAGAAAATGAGGCCAGAGAAGGCAAGTCACTTCCCCAGTCAAATAGCAAGTTAGAAGGGCTCCAGGTGTTGCCAGCCCCAGATGCTGGGGGAAGCGGGGCAGTCTGGGGCTTGCTCAGTCAGCATTTCTGCCCTCTCCCAGTCTCAGTGGAATGCCCCCCCCTCCCAGCTGCCTCCCACTCCTACTCTCCTCTGAGCTCTGCTCAGCTCAGCTCAACTCAACTCGTGCTGGGCCCAAGGCAATTCTGGACTCCACCTTCTTGGCAGGCACCCCAGCTGCTTCCCTCCCTCTCCCAGCCCTTTCTGGACACCTTCGAACAAGACTCAATTCACTTTCTTCTTGGGTTCTTACCTCCCCGGGTCTGCTGCGTTGCTGGGAGCTTAAAGCAAGAGAGTAAGACTGGGAGACCCTCAGCTTCAGCTCTTGGACAGGGCCATGCTGGGACGCTTTGGTCATAGCAACAACACCCACTGACTCACCCCACCGGCCACTGCTCAAACCAGATGGTAGCTATGGAGTGCTGATTCCCAGAGACACAGGCATGGCCTTGACACAGGACCCCTGAGCCAGAGCTTTTGTTGCCCATTCCCCCCACCCTCCTCACCCCGACTGAGAAATGAAGGGGCCCATTCATGGGGGTGTGCAGGAAACAAATGAGGCAGCCAGGACTGCCAATGTCTGATGGGGAGCCTTGGAAGAGATACTCCCCTCTTGTCCTCCTTAGCAATGTACAGTTAAAAGTGGGAAAGGACCCCATAGACTATCCAGTTCCATACTATATCCTGCCCCTCCATTTCAGAGACTGGGAAACTGAGTCTCAGAGAGGGAAATTAACTTGTCTAAGGTCACACAGGTAGCATGTAGTAGAGCCGGAGATTTGAATTCAGTTCCTCCGATTCCAGTTTTAATACCCTTTCCACTGTGCAAAACCTACTCCCTTGTTTGTTTTATGTATACTTCAAACTCCAGGCTCTCCCTCCCTCCCTTCCTTCCTTTTTTCCTTCCTTCCTTCCTTTTTTCCTTCCTTCCTTCCTTCCTTCCTTCCTTCCTTCCTTCCTTCCTTCCTTCCTTCCTTCCTTCCTTCCTTCCTTCCTCTTCCCTGCTCTTGTAGACTCAATACTAATACTTCCAAGGCAGAAGAGCAGAAGAGCTAGGTAACTGGGGTTAAGTGTCTTTCCCAGGGTCACATAGCTAAGAAGTGGCCAAGGTCACATTTGAACCCAGGACTTCCCGTCTCCAGACCTGGCTCTCTATCCACTGTGCTACCTAGCCATCCCTAGAAAAACAAATGTGCAATGTCAGGAAAAAATTCCATTTAAGCATGGCCACATAAGCATTTCTTTCCTGGTAAGATAAACTGGATGTGCTGATAGTGAAGGAACAAAGCTTTCAGAGGATAATATCACACTGTATTCAGAGGTGAAACTGTGTTCTTTTTTTTTTTTTTTCATAATGGGGGAAAGATACAGTTTTTGAAGTTGGAGTGGATGCATAAAGGCCTTTCTAGTTTTGCTGCTAAGTGGAGACAAGCACAAAGAGACATACAGACAAGGAGAAATGTCACCAGATATTTAGTTCCTACCCTGCAGAGAGTCAGGTGACAATGTCAAGCAGAGGTGTCTGGGGGTGCCCGAGGAATGGGCTAGGGGAGACTAGAGGCAGAGTACAGTGCTGCAAACAGAGCTGGGAAGCAAAAATAGTGTAGGAATTCTCACAGAAAGAGGGGGGAAATGAGTTCAGGAAAAAGGAGGCTGGGGCAGAGCTGCGGATCCCCAGAGGTCTGTGGCTTGGAAGACTGCCTCACATTCAAAGGATCCCACATGCTCATGCCAGCCTCATTTAAGTCACTGAGCCTGGCCCAAGTACTAGGGAGCTCTTGCCTCTGGGTCTGGTGCTGGGTGCCTGATGCCTCCCCATAATGACACTTAGTCCTGGGGTGATCCCTTCCCACCCCTGGGGAGCAAGTCAGTCTCTCCCATTCTGTGACAGACACAGACGATCTCCATGTACTTCTAGGGTTACCAGTAAAAACTGCTACCCTGGACTAGGAAACAGTCAGAGGCCAAATGACAAGTTACCAGAAGGCTGCCTAATGAGACCAGAGATTTATTTATATATTTTTGTGAGTGTAATGATCTAATATCTAACCTAATTCTTTTGCCAATCCCATATTTGTTGTGTTATTTAGCCGTATCTGATTCTTCAAGACCCCACTTGCAGGTTTTCTTGGCCAAGATACTGGAGTGGTTTGCCATTTTCTTCTCTAGCTTATTTGACAGATGAGGTAACTGAGGCAAACAGGGTTAAGTGACTTGCCCAGGGTCACAGAGTTAGTAAGTGTCTGAGGCCAGATTTGAACTCAGGAAGATGTGTCTTCTTGAAGGTAACCCCAGAATTCTATCCACTGCACCACCTAGCTGCTCCAAACCCATGATATTATGTCCTATAGATGGGGAAACTGAGTTTCAAAGAGGTTCAGTAACTTGCCCAATTTCACATGGTGGTAGGAATAGAGCTGGTCTACAGGTTCCCACTTATTAAAGGTCTCTAAAGGGTGGATGACTACTTATTAGGTGTGTTGTGGGAGAATTGGGGGAATTTTTCTTTGATATGGGTTGGACTAGATAGTTAAGTGAAATTCTGAGATTCAAACTCAGATCTTTTTGACTCCAAGTTTGATGCTCTTTACACTGACCCACCTCAAGTGATATTAGATGGAGGATGAGCTTGTCTCCAGCTACTCGGAGGAGACATAAGCAATGAACCATAAGGCCCAACAGAAGCTACCCAAAGAAGGTTTTCAGAAGAACATCTGAGTTATAAAGTCAGGGAAGCCCAGGGCAAATGCATAGGGTCATAGATCTAGGACCAGAAGAGATTTGTGGTGCCTTCTAAATCAACTCCTTCTTTCCTTTAATATACGGAGAAACTGAGATCCTCAGAGCTAAAGAACTTGCCTAAGGCCATACAGGTAGTAAGAGAGGTAGGATTATTCATAGAGAATGTTTAGACATCTCCAATCCTGATCACCTTTCTTTTTTTCTTTCCTACCTCTCTTACTACCTGTATGGCCTTTCCCCCCTCCCCCCCCTCTAAACTCTTCTCTTCCATCTTAGAATCAAATCTGTGTGTTGATTCCAAGGCAGATGAGCAGTAAGGGCTAGGTGATTGGAGTTAAGGGTCACAGAGCTAGAAAGTGTCTGAGGCCAAATTTGAACTCAGGACCTGAATCTCAATCCACTGAGCCATCTAGCTGCGCCCCCAGTCTTTAAGGTTAGGATGGACACCTGCCTTTTTGAGGTCAGGTGCATGCGGTCCCTCCTAGACAAGAACTAAATGTCCTGTGGAGTCTCCCCAGACCCACCTACCCAACTATGGTTTCTTTTCTTGTTCTCTTCTAATTGGAGTTCCTCTATTATCGTTTCTCCCTGGACATTCTTTGCTTCAGAAGGTTGGCAGCTTTGTCCAACGAGGATATGAGTCCTCCCTCTCAAACTGAACCTCTCATAGCTCCTGGCTCTTTGCCATTGTCCTCCCCTCTCTTCTCACCCAAGCCCTTTCTCTTTTCTCGCCCTGAGTTGTCACTTCTGTTCTCAATCTCCCTCCTCCTTCTGTCGGTCTTTCCTTCCTTCCTGTTCTTTTACCAGATGGAGAATCACAACATTGGACTAAGGATCACAAGACTAAGAAGCAGAATCCAAAGGCTGGCTCAGCCACTTGCTAGCTATATGTTTTGGGGTATTCTCATAACCTCTCTGAGTAGCAATTCCTTTTTTTTTTTTTTTTTGTACCAGAATTGTGATTTTTTTAAGGTAGGGAAACTCAGGAAGAGCAACTTTCCTTAGTAATTTAGAGTTGCTTAGATTAAGAGATTTACAGGGACAGCTGGGTGGCTCAGTGGACTGAGAGTCAGGCCCAGAGAAGGGAGGTCCTGGGTTCAAATCTGGCCTCAGACACTTCCTAGCTGGGTACCTGGGGAAGTTGCTTAACCCTCATTGCCTAGCCCTTGCTGCTCTTCTGCCTTGGAACCTGTACAGAATATTGATTCCAAGATGGAAGGTAAGGTTTAAAAAAAAAAAAAAAAAAAAAGAGAGATTGACCCAGAGCCACACAGACAGTATAAGTCAGAGGTGAGACTTGAACTCAAGTCTTCTTGACTCCAAGTTGGCTCTAATCACTATGATATGCCATAAAATTGACATAATTATGCCTGTTCTACTGACCTCAAAGGATTGTTTTGAGCCTCAAATAAAATCATATGTGAGCATATCTCACCTAATGTCATTAATTGGTTTCTCTAAGAGAGTATATTATATGGAAAAATGGTAATGAGGGCAATTAGTTCCATAGGAACGATGTCATAAATGTAACTAAATTGCTGTAGAGATTTGTGACATTGGCATGGAGTTCAGTTATAATATATTAATGGCATCATGAAATGATATTGGCCAGGGCAGCACTGGGCATGCCTGTATAAGAAGATGCTTTGTAATCTGCAAGGCACTGTCCAAATGGAGGGTATCATGTTCTCTGTTGCTCATCTTTCTTTCCTCCTCCATTTCTAAGCAACCTGAGCTCATCCTTTCTCAGCATCCCTAACCTGCCACGGACACTTCTGGCCCAACTGCTCTTGCCCTTGCCAGAGCCTTCAGGAACCTCTCTAAAAGGAAGTCCCCCACGGCCAGTCCTGGAGAAAATGGGTGACTGGACAAGTCACTTTCGCCTTTCTGAACATTTGGACAGGATGACTTCCAGTTTTAAGCTCTGGTTGGGTGATGCTCTTCTCCTGGGACAGGAATGTGGAGGAGGGAGGGAAGGAACGCTGCCTAGAGGTGAATGCTGAAAGAAATAGCCAAATGTACACATGTGTGTGAGCACGAGCACACACACACACACACACACACACACACACACACACACACACACACTTGTCGTTCAATCAACAATACCCGTGACCAGGCATCATGCTCTTTTGTTCCAGATGTTTTTTGTCCTCCTTCGTTGCTTTCTTTTTGATGTCACTTCTCGTTTCTTCTTTGTCTTCTCTTGTCCCCAGCCTCTCCCACACTGTTCATCCTCAGGGTGCCTCAGAAACATCTGCCTCACCCTGGCACCTCAGATTCAACTTGACGGGAACAAATTACCTGGAGGAGAGTCTCCTCTACTTGGACACATTCGGATGTCTGGGTGTTACTTTTACTTTTTATTTTTAAACCCTTACCTTCCATCTCATAATCAATGATCAGTTCCAAGTATCATTTCCAAGGCCGAAGAGTGGTAAGGGTCAGACAAATGGGGTCAAATGACTTGCCCAAGGCCGCACAGCTAGGAAGTGTCTCAGGCCACATTCAAACTCAGGACTTTTCATCTCTGGGCTTGACTCTCAATCCTCTGAGCCACGTAAGCTGCTCTTTTTTTAAAAAAAAAATTCAGATTTCTGGATCTTTCTCGGCAGTTGTGAATATGAGTATTTTGATAACTGTGCTATTATGTCCTTGCACATTCTCCAAGCCTTCTCTTTTCCCCTGATGTCTCCAATTGTCTCCCCAAAACTCTTTCTCAGCTTCCCATGTTCCTTCTCACATTACGAGCTACCTAACATAGGGAGGATATAAGTTTTACGTAGCTCCACCTTTGGTCCCTCTTTTCCCCTGATCCCGGCTGGGAAAGGGGGTTTTACCCAGGCTTTTACTTTTGTCCTTTTATTTCTTCTACTTCAAGTGATTATTAATAAACCTTATAAAATATGATACTTGGAATTTGGGGATATTAATTTAAATTTTACACTGCCTAAACCATCTCAGTACCACATATCATGGAAATGCCAGAGCTTCTGTAGGTGGAGGGAGGAACTGACAGCGAGTGATGCTCTATCCCGTATGCTGTATGCGTGTACACACCTCTTTGCACACACCCATCTCCCTCTCTGTGTGTAGACACATACGTGTTTGCAATATGTCTACCAGAATGTTTTTGCTTCTGTTTTTGGTCTGTGAAGCTAGAGCGTTGACTACCGCCCAATGATCCACAAGGGATACAGTAGTAAAGTAGCATCCATATTTTGCTGGCCAAGATCTAGTGGCTGTTCCCGATGGACACTGGCCAGAGGCTATGCCAGTTGGTGAATGAATGTGCATTTAGCGATGGGCTTAAGAGAGTGACAGAAAGAGGAGTCAAGAATCATTCAAAAGAGTATGATAAAAAAAAAAAAAAGAATATGATCCCTGGGTTGGCCGTGGGCCCCGAAGCTTTCTACTCTGGGGCATGGGACCTCCACCCCTGAAGTCAAGAGTCCTCCCCTATCTGAGACAACCTTTCAGTCTCTTTGAAAAAATCGTCCTACCACCCCTACCACCACTATACAAACACCACGTGTATAGTGACTTATAGTCTTTTAAAAGCATTTTCACAACAACAGGTATTACTGACCCCATTTTACAGATGAGGAAACTGAGGCTAAGTGAAGTTATACAGCTTGCCCAGTATCATGTAGCTGGAGCCAAGGTTAGAAAACAGGTCCAGGGGGCAGCTGGGTGGCTCAGTGGATTGAGGGCCAGGTCTATCAAAGCTGGCCTCAGACGCTTCCTGGCTGTGTGACCCTGGGCAAGTCACTTAACCCCCCTTTGTCTAGCCCTTACCACTCTTCTGTCTTGGAACCAATGCTTGGTATTGGTTCCAAGGCAGAAGGTAAGGGTTTAAAAAAAAAAAAGAATGAAAACAGTTCCAGAGATCTTTTCATTGTATCAGAACATGAGGGTCTAGGGTGGCTTCTTCTCCAGTTTGGCCCCTAGGAGATAGCCCATAGATTCTTTAGCTCAGTTGAGCTTACCATCTTGCCAAAGTCCAACTACTGTCTCCCCTTTAGAGAGGCAGTCAGACAGCTGTAGGGGAGGGCAAGTGGGGTTGAACATTAGTGGTGTGGAACAGAGCAGGAAGCATCTATGTAGGTTCCCCATCCAGCATCTGGTTAGTTTTTTTATGTACCTCCTCCATGCCCTCTCTTTCCCCTCCACCGAACCATGCCATCTTGGTGCACCCTTTTCTACCCTCCCAAAATCATCCCTACCAAGAGACTCCAAAGCAGTTGACCCACAGCAGCTGCTCACCTTGCGGTCCTCGTCCCTCTCCAGGCTGGAGCTGCTGTTGTCCACGGTGGTGGCACCACTGGAGGGCATCGTGGGCTAGATGAGGGGTAGGAGGCCGGCTGGGGAGGGGTGAGCTGGACTTGTTGGCTTTAGGTTTTTTTTTTTGTTTTTGTTTTTTTTTTTAAAGAAAACTTTAAACTTCAAAAATAAAAAAAAGCACACACATGCAAATCCGCAAATCCACAAATCCCAGCGTCAAGTCCCTGGTGAGATGTGGTCGGTCAGAGGACTGGGCTCCAAGCGGCTCCACCTGCCAGAGGAGAGGCAGAGGGGTCAGCAGGGGACAGGGGGTTCACCTGGATCACAATTTTCTCCCCAAACTCAAAGAAGAACTTGTTCCTTGAAACTCTCATTTGTTTCTTCCAGATTTTGGAGATCCAGATCCAGATACTGGAACTCAAGTTCCCATTTCTGGTCCCAGCTTTTCCTAACACATTTGCTTGCTCTCCTTCCAGCTCACTTTGTACCCATGACCTCATTTTACCCTTCTTCAGTCTCATCACCCTCCCCCAAACCCCAAACGCAGGCAGGAAGTCCCCTTGACTTCCCTTTACAATGATTTTGGGGAAAATACTGTCTGCTCCGTAAACATGGCTTTTCCTTCCACCTCCTCAGATCCATGAAGCTTCCTGCCTTTCAGGCATGCCAGCATTGCCCTGCCCACCTGCCGCTCTGAGGCCATTGGCTCTGTTCCCTGGGGCCTGTTGCTGTGGGCACAACCCAGGCGGGCTGCTTCCAGAGCCTTCCAGCTGCTGCACTTGCCTCCTCTCCTCTCTCTCCTTCTGCTCTTTTCCTTTCCCCTCCCACACGGTGACAAATTCCACCCAAATCCAATTGCTATGGGGAATTCTTAAGATCCTTCTGCCCAGTTCCTTTCTCCCTCCTCCCTTCCTGCCAGAGACTGCTAAACCCCTCCATGGATCTTTCTGATCCCATTTCATCCCGGCCCCTTCCCCTTTCCCTTTCCCTGATCAGTCCCATGAACTCATCTACTTACCCACCTACCCGCACCCACACATGCCCTCCACCACCAAGCCCTCTGGCAGCCTGCCTCCTGCCCTCTGGAGGAAGTGAGCCACAGTCACAGGATGTAACACAGAGAATGCTATTTCAAATAACCCACTCCAGAGGAGACCAGGCAGCAACACACCAGGGCAACCCCACGACAAGACCCAAGATCTGGACCTAATTGGGAACACCTAAATGTGCCTTTTGAGGATCCAAGCACTGGGACCAATTTCCAATTCTACTCCATCTGCTCAGAGTTCCGGGCACCGGGGATGGATCGGGGAGACTGAGGCAGGAAGAGAGGCCACTCCCAAATGGGGAAAACTCTCCCCAGATCAACTCCAGTTTAGCCAGACCTAGTTCTTCTGGGCTAAGGAGCAGGACTAGTTCTCTAGACATGTGATGAAAAATAGGAATCCCTTCCTTATTTCCTTATTCAGCTTTCATTACAATGTACCCATGTTATCTGAGGATTTAGGTGGTTACACCAGACCTGTCTACCCTTCATCACACACACACACACACACACACACACACACACACAATCACTACACACACATATATACACATACAGGCACTCAGAGGATTTCAGGGTCTTCTCTTCCTCAAAAAGGTTAAGGTGTTATCTTAGTGGTTTGGGTCTGGGCAAAATCATAGCCTCCAGGTATAGACGGAAGGGCGGTGTTCCAGATACTTCCACTCACTTTCCCGACTACACTGTGAGCAGGACAGAAATACAGCCTGATGTGGTGGACTTGGGGGTCAAGAACAGCTTAATAAATATCTATGACTTTGGACAAGTCCTTTAACCTCTCTAAGCCTCTGTTTCCTCATATGCAAAATGAGGATGTTTGGACTAGATGACCTCTAAGGTCCCTTCTTTAAAAACAAAACAAAACCTTTACCTTCCATCTTGGAATCAATACTATGTATTAGTTCCAAGGTAGAAGAGTGATAAGGGCTAGGCAATGGGGGTTAAGTGACTTGCCCAGGATCACACTGCTAGGACGTGTCCAAGGTTAGATTTGAACCCAGAACCTCCCATCTCTAGGCCTAGCTTTCAATATACAAAGCCATTTCGCTGTACCTGAGGTCCCCTTTAAATCTAGTCATGTTATCCTAGGACCAGCTGATATCAAAGGCTCCTTTTCATTCTAAATCTACTGTCCTTCCATTTCATCTCAACAACCAAGAGGAGGAAAGAACTGGGTGGTGATGGTGGGGTTCTGGAGCTCTCACCAGTGTCTTCAGAGCCCTCTAACAAAGAGTGAGAGAGAAATTACTCAGACAGAAAGAAGGAAAGTGGAAGCTGCTGAGAGCCCGTGGGCAGGAAATGAAGTGCACCCACAACTCCCTCCCCCTTCAGTCTCCTGATTCCATTTTCTCTTCTATTCTGCATCTCTCTCTGTCTTCTCTACCTCTTTTCCCATGCTCCTCCTACCTAGAGTTCCATGGGAGACCCAAAGCAAAATCCCCCAGGTAAAGCACCACGAGGCCCTGGGCTCACCCTCTTTCATAGGAAGCCAACCTCACAGGACTCAAGTCAGCCCCAGGTATCAGAGAGGGAAAGGAGGCAATTCACTGCTGGGGTTTGTAAATAAAAAGAGAATAAGAGGTTGAAGTGCTGTAGAGTTATGGTTTTCCATAACAAGAAACAAGGAGAGACATAAGCACAGATGTAGGCGAGCCTGGAAGTAGAGGGCTGGCTATCAAAGCCCTGAAAATGCAGATGAAAAGTTCAAATATAAAAATAATCCCCCTAACTGGTCATATCAACAAGAGGAGATTCCTCTAACAGTAGTGACCCGCAAAACCTATGGGATGCAGCCAAAGCAGTACTCAGGGGAAAATGGATATCGCTGTGTGCCTATATCAACCAAACAGAGAGGGAGGAGATCAGTGCAAGATCAGGGCTTGCAACTTAAAAAATGAGAAAAAGGACAAATGAAAAATCTCCAGATAAAAACTAGATGGGGAATCCTAAAAATTAAAAAAGAAATTAATCAAATTGAAAGTAAAAGAACTATTGAACTAATAAATAAAACTAGGAGTCAGTACCTTGAAAGACAGTAGAGACCTACAATGGTTGGGGAAAAAGTAATAGGAAGAGAGGCTCTGAGGCTAGCTATGTGGGTCCTCAACTTTTTCAAGGTGGTTAAATGTTACTAAATCTTCACTGATTTCCCCCATAGTTTCACAAATCAACAATTCCTTCCTCACACATTCAAAAGGAA
Source organism: Gracilinanus agilis (assembly GCF_016433145.1). Lineage (NCBI taxonomy): Eukaryota > Metazoa > Chordata > Mammalia > Didelphimorphia > Didelphidae > Gracilinanus > Gracilinanus agilis. The sequence continues at coordinate 234,776,744 of NC_058131.1, read as the reverse complement.
TCATTTTGGATTGAGAACTTCCATGTCTCCCCAGAAGGCTGTTGAAAGAGGACAAGGTAACATGGGAAAAGAAGATGAGACTTCTCTGCTACCAAATAGGTTGCAGCAAAGGGGAAAAAAATCCTGGAGCTATTTAGATTACTTCTAGGTCAGAAATGGAAGAATGCAATATTATGAAATGACAGAATCTCAGAGGCCATTGAATCCAACCAGTAGCTCAACAAGAAGTGATGTGATGTAGCTGATAGAGGATTGGACTTGGAGTCAGGAAGACTGGGCTTAGAAGCCTTCCTTCGACACTTGTTAACTCTGTAACCATAAGTGAGTTAGCCTCTCTCTGAGGCTGTTTCCATGATCTGTAAAATGGAGACAATATCTATAATTATACCTCTGTCTCATAGAGTTGTCGTGAGGTTCTACTCAGATAATGTACATAAGGTGATTTAGAAATTCTAAAGTTGTTATCATGGAGGAGGAGGAGGAGGAGAAGAAAAAGGAACCCTTCTATGATACCCCTGGACAAGCTGTAATCTAGCCTCTGCTTGAAGACCTAAGGTAGTCTTCTTAGGTCTCAAACTAGCACTCCAAATGCTTAATCTTTCAGAGTTCTACACCCTAGAGGGCTTCAAGGCTATTCATTTCCTGTCCTCTCTCACTGGGCCTTATAGAGCTTATTGTTATGGAATACTCTTGTCCCAGGTCCATTTCCCTCTGCATTATAGAGACTGGCTTCATTCCCCAAATGACATTCAATAGAAACTTCTCTTTTTCTTCAACTCTCCCTTCCTGTGTCCTCCCTCTTACCTTCTTCTCAGTCGAGCCGAATCCAGAAAAGAAATAGCTTGCCACAAATTGTCCCTTATTAAAAGAAGACATCTATATGGCTTCAGAGTCAGAGGACGGGGGTTTCATATTCCACATTCGTCTGACACTTACTATCTCTGTGGCCTTGGGTTAGTGATTCTACCTCTCTGGACTCAGTTTCCTAAAATGAAAAGTGGGCAGGTTGAACTCTATAGCCTCTGATATGCCCTATGATTCCACTTAGTGGGTAACCTTCAATGTATAAGAAGTGGAACTAGGGGGATGGGAGACTGCAAATTATTTTATAGTAGAAGTATTGGATATGACAGAGAAACTAAAGAGCAAGGAAGAAGCTGTGAGGACAAAAAGGAAGCTAAGAGAGGTGTGAAGGGCACTCTTCCCCTTCTCCCTCTCCCTGTTTATTCTCCTGTACCATAAAGCCTCTGGCTTTGTCTTAACTCTCTCCTTTCCAATTTCTGGCAGCAACACTTGAAGAGACTCTGGCTGCAAATCCTGATGGTCTTGGTTTCAAATGTTTATATCTTTTATAAACTGAACTAACAGTGTGACTATTACTCTAAGTCACCTCTCCTGCCACCTTGGATACAGGCCACTTAATGATCCCTGGTGTAAAAGAAACCACACTTTCCCATCATTGTTATCCTCATCTCCTTCCTCCATGTCCTTTCATGGAGGCACCTGAGATTTCATCCTTATCTTTGTTAGAGCTGTAGAAATTTTTTTTAATTATCTTTAAATTATTTATTTATTTTTTAATTAAAACTTACTTTCTGCCTTGTGTATTGGCTCCAAGGCAGAAGAGTGGTAAGGGTAGGCAATGGGGGTCAAGTGACTTGCCCAGGGTCACACAGCTGGGAAGTGTCTGAGGTCAGATTTGAGCCTAGGATCTCCCGTCTCTAGGCCTGGCTCTCATTCCACTGAGTTACCCAGCTGCCCCCAGAGCTGTAGAATTTCTGACTCTCATCTTTGCCTCCTAGAATCCCCCTTTCCTTTTAAGGATCAGCTGAAAGTCTACTTCCATTTAGGATCTTTCCTTACCCTACCCTACTCCTATTGTTAGTGCCCATGCCCAACTCACTAAGTATTTTTTCTGTGTATTCTGTATGTATTTAATTGTGAACATGTTAGATCCCACCCTACCCCCACAGTAGAATATAAGCTCCTAGAGGGCAGGGACTGTTTAGTTTTTGATTCTTGGTTTATAAGAGGTCCTTAATAAATGTTTGCTGACTGGTTAATTGCTCACCAATACCTTTATTAAATGAAGCATGTCAAGACTCAAGTCACCAGCCCCATCAACACCAGGGCTACTTTCTTTGACAACAGGTCTTTGTTACAGTCACTATTCATCCCAAAATGAGTGCTACCATCACTTCCAACACTGACATCAATGCCAAAGAAATTCATAGAAACATAAACACTTTCATTATCCAAGGACACTACTGGCAAATCTTTAATGTAAAAACAGAGTTGCCCAACACCATTATCACCATTAGTTCTAACTCTTTCCTGGCTTTCCATTTCTTTCTGTAAAACGATGGAGTTGGGCTAAATGATTTCTAAGCTTCTCCCAGCTTTAAACCTATGATCCTATGAAGATAAGGCCAGCTGAGGAGGCATAACTGATAGCATGCTGGGCCTGGAGTCAGGAAGACCTTTGCTCAAATCCAGCCTCAGATACTTACTAGCTATGTGACCTGGGGCAAGGCACTCACCCCTATTTGCCTCACTTTCCTCATCTGTCTGTAAAATGAGCCAGAGGAGGAAATGGCAAGCCATTCCACTATCTTTGCCAAGAAAATCCCAAATGAGGTCACAAAGAGATATGACTGAAACCACTGAACAACAAAACTTCACAACCTCCACCTTTTCGAACTCCTCCTTTCCTCCATGATTCCCTCTAGTTGCTAGTGCTCTCTCCAAAATAAAAACATTTTATTTATTTATTCTGCATATATTTGCTTTTACTTATAATGTTCATAGGCTCTGGTCATCCAATGGAATGTAAGCTCTTGGAGGTCAGAGGTTGTTTTGGTTTTTCCTTTGTGTCCCCAGTGCCTAGCACAGTGGCTAAAATAGGAGAAGCACTTTATAAATGCTGGTCGATTGATACCGAGATCATTGCTAATGGCCTCAACTAAGCAATGGCCAATTACATCATTCCAGGTAAGGCCCCTAACTATATCATTAGTGCCAAGCACCCTAACTTCATGAGGTTATCCCCCTCCTCAGTCTTTGGCCGCTCTATCTTAGAGTGGCCCCATTCTGATCACCACCGTGTGATTCCTACCAAAGCAGCCCCAATTTTATTAGCATAGTCAAATGCACCTTCCCAACCTCCACCATCTAGTTCAATTCCAGTCCTCCTGACATAAAAATAAACTTTGTTAGGCAAAACTAGGAACTGGGTACCTCCCTCTCTCCAAAAAGGATTTCACCCTCATTTTTGTTAGAGCTGTTTGCCTCATTTGTCTCAATAGCCTTAATTTGGGACAGCTAGAGGGCACAGTGGATAGAGCACTGGGTCTGAAATTGAGAGGACCTGGGTTCAAATCAGATACTAGGCAGAATATTGAACTCTATTTGTCTAGCCCTGGCCTTTCTATTTGTTACTAAGACAGAAATCAAGGGTTTTTTGAGTTGTTTTTTTTTTTTAAGCCTTAACTTAACCATAATTGTCAATGACCCTAATCAGATTATTTACATCCAAAATAACAATGCCTCATCACCGCTATTCCACCCCTCTTGTTAAATCCCATCCACCCTTCAATACTCATCTAAAGTCCCAACTACTCCATGAAGATCTCACTCTTCTTGGAACCCCTAAAGCACATGTCATCTCTATTACAAAGTTTGGCAAATTAACTCATTTCCATGCACTAATCTTACTTCCCCAATAAGGTCCTTGAGGACAGGAATGATGTCTAATATCTTGTTTTTATTCATCATAGTGTGGGACACAGAGTAGGTTTAAAAAAAAAAATTTTGTTGCATTTGTACAACCCAGCAGAATTGCCAGTCAGCTCTGGGAGTCGGGAGGGAAAGAAAATGAACCGTGTAAACATGGAAAAATACTTCAAAATAAATAAATAAATTAAAATTAAAAAAAAAAATACTTGTTGAGGGGTTGAATATCTTGCAAACCAGTCTGGGCACTGAGCAATGCCAAAATCACAGTTTTTGAATAGTCCTGTCTTTTGGACTAGATACTCTGCCTACACAGGCAAGGCTGGGTATTTAGCTCTTAGCAATAAAATAGGGGGTGTCCTCTCCAGCTGGATGGTTAATAGTTCCAAACTGATCTCATGTCCTAGTCAATTTCCAGTGCATCATGCAACTCATTAAATATTAAAAAAGAAAAATTGATAACCATTCACTAAAGATCCCTGCTCATAGCAAGCAGCCACAGGGTTGATTTTTTTTTCCTCCACATCTATGAAGCAGAATAGACCTTTTTAGAACAGGGGTTCTCAACCTGTTGAGAACATGGGGGTCCATGTACTCCTGAAGGGTTCAGAGATAGATTTCAGGGAGCCTGTGAATTTGAACAGAAAAAATAACACCTTTATTAAAATAGAATTGGGGCACAGAGTGGATAAAAGTGCCAGGCCTAGAGACAGATAAGAGGTCCTGGGTTCAGATCTGAATTCAGACACTTCCTTAGCTGTATGACCCTGGGCAAGTCACTTCATCCCAATTGCCTAGCCTTTAAAGCTCTTCTGCCTTGGAACAGATATTTTGTATTGATTCAAAGACAGAAGGTAAGGGTTAAAAAAAAATACACTTGGCTTCCTTTTGTAATTCTCTATATTTTATTTTATGCATTTAAAAATATTATTTTGAGAAGGGACTTTTAAGCTTCACCAGACTGCCAAAGGAGTCTACGGCACACACAAAAGATTTAGACTAAGTTTTCTTCTGTAACTCAGGCCCAAATTGTTTGGGACGGACCAAACTGGCACTATATGTACTTCCATTATTACTAGAGTCTGCTGTGCCCTTCTCTAGATAGTCTCAGTTTGGCGGTACTCCAGCTGTGGACACACCATGGTCTCTCCGCCCCCGCCCCCCCCATCCCCAAACGGGACAGGTTTTCTATTTCCTTTCTCCAAAGTACAAGGGGCCATTGTCTTCAGGGCACAGCCCTCCATGGCTCCTGGGTTGATCCCTTTCCCTGGTCATAACTAACAACCCAGAGATCACAGCATCTTAGATCCTGAGCAAGAAGGGACTGCAGAGGCCTCTTCGTTCAATCCCATTTTATAGATGTGGAAATGAATCCAGATAAAAGAGCTAACCCTGCCCATTTGTTGTTGATGACCAACTTAGTGATCATGGCCTTCTCATTTCATGATGGAAGTGAGGAAAAGGACCAAGAACTGACCCAGAGGATCCCATTTTTAATAAATTCCCCAAGGTGACAGGAACAAGAGATAATAAATATCCTTTAGCTAACCTTCTTTCTTGACCTCAGAAGATGTTAAAACAAGTTGTCCCAGCTTAGAGCAAGGGTTCTTAAACTTTTTTTTTTTTAATTTTAGGGACCCTTTCAGAGTCTAGGAAAGCCTATGGACCCCAGAAAGAATATTTTTAAAGGCATAAAATTAAATTAAAAATAAAAGATTATAAAGATAGCTAATTATATTGAAATACAGTTATTAAAATATTTTTTAAAAACAAATTTATGGGGAGCAGCTAGGTGGTACAGTAGATTGAGAGCCAGACTTAGAGATGAGAGGTCCTGGGTTCAAATCTGCTATCAGATACTTCCCAGTTGTGTGACCCTGGACAAGTCACCTAACCCTCATTGCCTAGTCTTTACCACTCTTCTGCTTTGGAAATAACGCATTGTATTGCCTCTAAGACAGAAGGTAAGGGTTTTTAAAAAAGAAAAACAAACAAACAAACAGGTTTATAAGCTCTACGTTAAAACTCTAGAAGAAGCTCTCGTTAGGCTAGATAAATTCTTTGATAGAGTCAAATGATTAAATGAATAGATGAATACAGTCCTAAGCACCAGGAAAGTACTCAAGAATGTTGAGGGAGATCCCTAAATGTGGCCCTGAGAAGAAGGGGTCAATCTGCCTGGGCTCTAGGACATAGGGCTACTTTATGTGACCCTGAGCCTAGGGAGGGGATATATGTATATTGTGGGTAGAGGGGTAGAAAGAATATTAGCCTTGGAGTCAATAAACTTGAGTTAAAATCCCAGCTCTGATGCCTACTACCTGTGTGATCATGGACAAATAAATCCCTTCACCCAGGCCTCAGTTTCCTTGTTTGAAAACAGGGATAATAATATCTACACTACTTATTTTATTGTTGTTTAGTCTTGTCCAACTCTTCAGGACCCATTTGGGGTTTTCTTGGCAAAAATACTGGAGTGGTTTGCCATTTCCTTCTCCAGGCTATTTTATTTTTATTTTTTTTAAACCCATACCTTCTGTCTTAGAATCAATACTGTGTATTGGTTCCAAGGAGGAAGAGCAGTAAGGGATAGGCAATGGGGGTTAAGTGACTTGCCCAGGGCCAAGAGCTAGGAAGTATCTGAAGCCATTTTTGAACCTAGGACCTCCTCCACTGAGCCCCCCATCTGCCCCTCTAGTCCATTTTATAGATGAGGAAACTGAGGCAAACAGGGTGAAGTGATTTGCCCAGGGTTCCATAGCTAGTAGGTGTCTGATGTTGAATTTGAACTCATGAAGATGAATCTTCCTGACTGCAGGTCTGGCCCTCTATCCACTCTACTACCATAGAGTTAGGGACTAGACCTGTACCAGTGAAGGTCTTAGAGAGTTGCCTGGGGGCACTGAGAAGTTAAATGACTTGTCCTTGGTCTCTATTAGAGGTGGGACTTGAATTCAGGTTTTTCTGTCCTGAAGGCTAAATCTCTGCTGCTACACAACTCACTGGACCTCTTACGTTGGGGGAAGGAGGAGTGGAGACTTTGTAAGCCTTTATGTAATACATAGGCATGAATTACCCTCAAGAGTAAGCCTGGCAAACATGTTTAACTCTTCTGGAATTCTGCAGGAGGAGAATACAGTAGAAAGAACATTGGATATGGAGCTGAAGACAAGGGCTCGAATCTCAGCAAGTCACTTCCTCTCTAGGGACCTTAGTTTCCTCATCTGTAAAACAAAGGGGTTGATAGAGCTTTTGGTTCTAAGTCTATCGACCTGTGGTATAATTCAGGCTTTATGGACGACGTAGACAAGAATGGCACAGGATAAGGAGGCATGAGTGTGCACTGTGGGAGGGGGTGCCTACATCAGGGAGATCCTGGATTGATCAAAGCCGAGTGGAAGCTTTCTCTGACCTTATAGCCCTCTGACTAACCATCCCTCTCCACTCCAGAGCTGCATGTCCTGGTCACCAACTCTCTAAGGCCTTAGTACTCATCAGCATCTCTCCCAGTGGCCTTGTCCTTACCTACACCAATATCCAACCATCACCCTTACAGTAGAAACTACTAAAGATGACCACAAAGTCATCTCAACTCTGGTTTCTCATCCTCCACTGAGCTGATGCCATCAAAGCTCCCTAATCCCACCAGCTTCGAAATCATGCCCATTCAATTCTCACCACAGCTTGCCCACAAACAGCCGCCAGCTTTGCTTAACAAACAAACAAAAACATAGCAGCCATTTTTGGTCAGGAATTGATAGGGATTCCTCTTCTATTTCCAAGGGTTAATATAGTACCACTTATCAAAGAATTCCTCTCATGGAGCTGAAGTGATTAGGGATCAAAGTCTCAGGTGAGGGGAACTTTAAAAAAAACATTTCATTTAGTTATTTATTTTATTTAGAATATTTTTCCATGGTTACATGATTCATGTTCTTTTCCTCCCCTACTCCTGCCCCTCTCCTGTAGCCAACGAGCAATTCCACTGGGTTTTACATGTATCACTGATCAATACCTATTTCTATATCATTAATATTTGCAATAGAGTGATCATTTAAAGTCATCTTCCCAATCATATCCCCATCAAACCATGTGATCAATCATATGTTTTCTTTAATTTTTCTTTAATTAATTTAGAATATTTTTCCGTGGTTACATGATTCATGTTCTTTTCCTCCCCTACTCCTGCCCCTCTCCTGTAGCCAGCCAATTCCACTGGGTTTTACATGTGTCATTGATCAAGACTTATTTCCATATTATTGTTATTTGCACTAAGGCGATCGCTTAGAGTCTACATCCCCAATCATATCCCCATCGAACCATGTGATTAATCATATGTTTTTCTTCTGTGTTTCTATTCCCACAGTTCTTTCCCTGGATGTAGATAGTGTTCTTTCTCCTAAGTCCTGAGGGGAACTTTTAGGGCATAGGAAGAACCCTAATGAATTGATGAATTATGACCATAAGATCACAGACTCAGAGTTGGAAGGGACTTTGGAAATAATCTTGCCCAGTCTTGCTTCCCATTTTACAGATAAAGACTTGCCAGTAAAGATAGGAACCTTGGGCCCTTCCTGCTGAACCACCCTGACTCACAGTCTGGCTTCCACTGAACATTTTGGGGTTCTTGGTCTGGGATATCACTAGCTGTGTAATAATGAAGAGTTTTAGTGCCAATAAGTTGGGTGACAACTCTAGACAGCCTGTTTGCCTCAGTTCCCTCATCTGTAAAATGAGCTGAAGAAGGAAATAGCAAATCACTCTAAGAGCATTGCCAAGAAAACCCCAAATGGGGTCATGAAGAGTCAGAAATGGCTGAAAAATTACTGAACTGAAAAGCTGGGTGACCATAAATATGTCACTTCCTCTTGCTGGGCCTTGGTTTTCTCATTCATACATTAAGGTCATTTACAGTTTGGTGACTGTATTTCTTTCTAGAAGAGCCTGATACTAGAGTTTTCTTCAGGGAGACCCCTCTTACTACCACCAAGTGTCCCAGGGATGACTTTTGTGTCCTCAGGTAATTTTGGGAGGCAAAGTAGGCCAGGCTAAATTACTCCTACCTGACCACCATGTCACTGATCAACTGGAAATATAGAATTATAAAAGATCAAGGGGGGAATAATGGGCCATTAGAAATCACCTAATTGAATATCTTTAATAGCTAGCAGAAACTGAGGCTCAGAGAGGAAGTAATTTGCTCAAGGTCACAGGGTAAGTTGGTGACAAAGCCAAGATTAAACACAGAACTCTTTTCCTAGTTCTTTGCTTCAACCTTTTCCCCATCCCCACTCCTAGGACCGGAGTGAGGGTGACTATAATCCCAAAAGGGGACATGTGTGTGACAATGTATGTAATCTTCAAAGTATCATATTAGTCATTTTTCAGTCATGTCTGAAGATGAGGAAACTGAGGCAAACAAGGTGAGTGACTTCCTTAGGGTCATATAGCTAAAGTGTCTGAAGCTTTATTTGATCTCAGATTTTCCTGATTCCAAGTCTGGTGCTCCACCTATTGTGCCACTTAGCTGCCCCATATATAAATGTCAATTGATATGACTTAAATTATGCTATTATTATTTTTTAACTTATTTTCTGTTTTAGCAGTGATACTAAGTATTGGTTTCAAGGCAGAAGAGTGTTAAGGGCTAGGCAATGGGGATTAAATGACTTGCCCAGGGTCACACAGCTAGGAAGTGTCTGAGGCCAGATTTAAACCCAGTATCTCCCTTCTCCTGCCCTGGTGCTCTATCCACGGAGCTACCTAGGTGCCCCTAATTATGCTATTACTATTATTATTATTACTAATATTATAATATAATTATTATTACTACCAATACAAATATGATAATAATATTATATAAAATCATGTAATATTATATATTATATAATATAATATGATCTATTATTGTGTATTATTAATATAATAATAATAATAATAATAATAATAATAACCATGGTGTGGTCAATAGTAACCCTTCCAAGTCAACTCTTGAGATAGAGGAGACCATGGGGGAGTTCTTGCTCCAGGTTATAGCTAAGTATCCTGCTTCACCCTGTATCTCTCCTTTGCCCCTTACCCCTAGACCCCTCCACCAAACAAGTAGGCTCCAGAGCCCTTCCCTCTTTAGTAAGTCTGCCTCAGTGCTCCCGAGAGCCTAGGGACAAGAGCCAAAGTAGTGTTGGAGAAAGATTTCAACGTGGAATTCGAGGACCTGGCTTCGAAGCTCTGCTCTGCTGACCCCCATAAGACCTTGGGTGCATCACTTCACTTCTGTGGGCCTCAGTTTTCTCATTTCTAAAATGGGGAATCTTAGTTCAAGGACAAGAAGGGGCCATCTTGTTCATCCCCTTCTTTATACAGATGAGGAAACTCTGCTTGTGTCTGCTGGGAGGGCAGGAGGGCTTAATTATGTCGGGTGTAAATCTAAATCTAAGACTGTACATCTGCCTGCCCATGCCTGAGCCTTGGCATGGGCATTTCAGAAGCTTTTTCCACTTCCAACATGACTCATCCTATCTTTTTAAGTCTAGTACTACCGTTAGCCATAGGTCATGGAATTAATGCCACCTGCAAGGGGTCACCACTATAGCCTCAGTGTCTGATCTCATCCATATCAGAGAGGGGCACAGTTTACATAAGAAATACTGAACTTAATAAGGTTCAACTGGAGGTAAATAGGACCAGCCCACAGCAACATGGAGCAGTCATCAAAAATCTGACTCTGAGACCTCCAACTTCCCCTTCCTTGGTCCCTTTTGTTCTTTCTTAGCCTTAGTGGCCTATTCCCCCCATATACCTTGGACCATACACCCTGTAACCCTCTTTACCATCAGAACAGGAGTCTCAAGAGCAGCTACTGAGAGGTAGTAAAGTGAGAGCCAGGCCTAAAGACAGGAGGTCCTGGGTTCAAATTTGACCTTGGATACTTCTTAGCTGTGTGACCCTGGGCAAATCACTTAACCCCAATTGCCTAGGTCTTTCTACTTGTCTGTTTTGGAACCAATACTTAGCATCAGTTCTAAGATGGAAGATAAGACTTTAAAACAAAAAGAGAGAGCAGTCATCGATACTGCCTTCTCCAGCTTCCTCTCCCAAGCCAACCTAGTTGCCAAGTCTCATCAATTTTACCCGGACAAGAACTCTCACCTTCCCACTTTCCCCAGCTCCCTCAGCCACCCTCATTCAGGCACTCATCACTTTTTTGCAACAGCCTCCTAATTGGTCTCCTGACTCCAGTCTCTCCCCTGTCTATCCTCTAGAGAAGATGCGATCTAGAGAATACCTAGCAGTGGCTGACGAACAGAGGGCATGTTGGAGAGCCGGGAGCGGAATGTCCCAGGGTCATAGGCTTCTCCTAATTGTGGCCAGGAAGCTTGGAAGCTGCCCAGACTGAGCCCAGGTCTGCTTCTCCTCAGGTCCCCCCCCCCCCCATTTCTTCCCTCTCACTTTCCTTCCAGAGACCAATTAGGGTCCCTGTTCTCTAACCCTAATCCCTGCTTCTCATGTATCCCAGGATGTTCACACGCTGGGAAACCAGAGCCCCCTCTTGCTGTGTTCCCTTCCTTCCCTTCCACCCCCATCTCCAATCAGCTTCTCTCTCACCCCACCTCCACAGGGTGGTGACTGTATTGTTTCACACCCCTCCCTCCCCAGCAGGCCATCCACCCTCCCTCAGCTCTGAGTTTCCACTGCCTCAAACCATCTGGCAAACAATTTTGGGATGGGAAGCAGGCAACAGCTGGATGTGCCATTCCAAGACCCTTCAGGTGTGAGAAGGGAGTGTGGGAGGATATGAAACAAGCACAAGAAACCTTAGTCCTGGGTCACGGGTTCAAGGAATAGGGAATGAAAGATAATTCAGCTGTTAGGGAGTCGTTTAACATTTTTTTTTTTTAACTCAGAGTTCTGAGCTGGGTTGGTTCCAATTTAGTTTAAACTCTCTATTTTACAGATGAGGAGACAGAGGCCCAGGGAAGCTAAGCAACTTCTCCAAAATCACCCAGCAAGAACTTAGCAGAGGAGAGACTAGAACTCAGGTCTGCTAATGCCTGGTCCATTTTTCAATTTCCTACATTCCCTATGAGTGCCCATGTATGTGTATATGAGGATTAAACGGTATGTGATAGCAAGGGGTGTTGTCAGGTCAGATGCTGACTATAGGCCCTGGAAAACTAACAAAGCAAGAAAAGAAAAATTGTAAAATCTTGGCTCTGGCTGCGAAACAATAATACCAATCATAATCACTGATGTGAAATGCTCCCCATTTGTGCCTCATTACCAGGCTACAAAATAGCAGTTAAGTGTATCACTCAATATGTACAGGATTAGCTGTCTTGTTTGATTAGATTAGTCAGTAAATTCTATTCTGTACACTCAGTCTTAGTATGGCTGTCTGGGTACAACTTTTAAAAATCAGGGAGCGCTGCTCCCCCTTTCCCCCCCACTATATACTTGTAGCAGGAGAACTTCCACTGTAGAGCCAGAATCTTGTTGCCAACAACGATACCTACTACTATCACCACTATGGTGGCACCCCAGGGGATGGAAAACAGAAAAGCTCAAGTCTTGTGCAAATCACTCAAAATGCCCGCATCTTCTTGCACATGAGCACACTCGGTAATGGACGGCACATCTTGTCAGTGCAAACTCTCCCTTGTCACTTCCCTGAAACTTAGCTCTGCTGAAGAGGGCACAGATATCCATCTCTATCTCTATCTCTATCTATCTCAGGGATCTCAGAGGTAGAAAAGGTACTAGATTTGCAATCAGTGGACCCCCGAATTTGCCATTTATACTGATTCTAACTTGGGCAAGTCCCATACCTTCCTTAAGCCTCAGTTTGCTTATCTGTAAAATGAAAGGATTGGACCAGAATACCCTAAAGTTACTTTTCAGCTTTATTTCTGTGGTCCTGAGGTTCTTCTGGTCTAACTTGTTTCTGATTAAGAATCTCTTCTTCCTAAATTCCCTATTTATGTCCATCAACAATCAGTCAGCAAGAATTTATCCAGTGCTTATGATGGGCCAGGAATTGTGCTAGGTGCTGGGGATCCAAAGACTAAAATAATAACAGCCCTTGTCCCCAAGTAGCTTACCAGTGTAACCTAAAGATCCTTCTAGGCCCCCAAGCTCATGGTCTCAAAGTCATTCGGAGCTCTTCTATCTCTCCCCGCCAACAAATAATCTGTCGGTGCCTGGTCTTGTCAGTTCTACTAACCATGATATCTATCTCTCACATCTGTCCCCCATCTCTACAGTCACATAGCCATAACCCTGGTTCAGGTTCTCATCACCTCTTGCCTAGACAACTGCAGAAATCTCTCAACTGGGTTTGAGTCTCTCCCCTTTCCAATCCCTCCTCCAGGTGGCTGCAGAAGTGCCCATTACTAAAGCCCAGACTGACCTTACACTCTGCTTAAGAGGCAAAAAGAAAATGGGTGAGATACCATGGATTGGGGGAGTCAGGGAAAGTTTCCCTGAGGAGATCAGGCTTGAGGAAGGCAGAAAGGGAAGAATTTGGATAAGGCATTTAGCTAGCAAGATCACATTTAAGGAAGAGTAAATATTGAGTATGTATTCATAATCGTAATTACAATAATAACTAATCTTTGCATGGTTAAAAAAAAAACTCAAGGGATTCTCTGCCCCCTCTAGGATAAAATGTATAATACGAACTTCTTTGTTTGACATTCAAAAAGGCCTTCATAGTTGGCCCTCAAGCTCCTTTTTCAGACTTTTTGCATATTATTACTCTCCTTCTTGCACTCTAGAGCCATATTAGCCTTCTCGTTGTATCCTCACACACTACATTCTCATTGCCTCTTTCTGAAACTTTTCTTGTTTTTGTTTTTGTTTTGTTTTGTTTTTCTCATTCCTGGAATGCTCTCCCTCCTTACCTCTGACCTGAAGAATCACTAGGTTCCTTCTAGGCTCAGCCATATGAAGTCTTTCATGTGTGTGTGTGTGTGTACAGCCAACTAATTTTGGGGAAACCCCAAGTTTGCCTTTGCCCCTTGGGAACTTGCCTTTAGAAATCCCAAACTGACCTTGTCTTAGACTGAACAAGGGATCACACAGTGTCCATTAAGTGTCCTGAATAAAAGTGATAGAAATGCTCAAGCCCTAGATCACCCTTTTTGTTTTAGAAGTTTGTCTTATTGTATCAGAGATCCATTCCCAGGAAGACTAGCACCTGGCTGGAGCCATCCTTTTGAATCCATTGTAGTGGACCACTCCCTGGTACCCCAGCCTTTGGCTACAGCTTCTTTCCTAGGCCGGCTTATAAACTGTCAGTGTATGTTTGTGGTGCTCAATCCCCAAAAGGTATGTAAGTCCCCAAGTTCTATTATTCTTTGGAGAATCATCTTTGGTGGTGATTCTCTCAGAGACACTGTCCCTAAAGCCCCAGAGTTTTGACTCAGAGCTGGGCTGTGTGGCGGTTGAATATTAAGGACTTGTCTCTTCCTGATTAAAGATTTGGTTTTATGACTACTTTAGCGGTTCTGTGTTTTTCCAAGGTTGACAATATACCACACACACACACACACACAGAGTTATTGTTCAGTGGTTTTAGTTGTGTCCAATTCTTTGTGACCTCATTTGGATTTTTTTTTTTATGGCAGAGATACTGAAGTAGTTTGCCATTTCCTTCTCCAGCTCATTTTACAGATGAGAAAACTGAGGCAAGAAGGGTTAAGTGACTTGCCCACACATCTAGTAAGCCTCTGAGGGTGGATTTGAACTCAGGTCTTCCTGAGTTCAGGTCCAGAGCTCTATGCACTATGGTACGACCTATTTGCTCTTGTATATATTTTATATCTACTTCTGCATACACCTGGCATTTTCCCTTGAATACAATAGAAGGTCCTTGAGGACAGGGAGTATTATTTTTTGCCTTTGTATCTCTAACACAATGTCTGGAACAGAGTGCATGATTAATAAATGGTTGCTGATTAATTGATAAATCACTACCTCCAGCAAGGACCCAGGTCACTAAAATGGCTATTGCAATCCTCAATTCTGATTCCATTAGCTTTTAAGCTCCTTGAGGGCAGGCACCATCTTTTGCCTATTTTTATATGCTCAGCACTTGGCACTAGGCCTGGCACATAGTAAGCATTTAATGCGGGTTTATTTATTGATTCACTGATTGGCTGTCCTTTCAGAATTCCATGCCTTAGTGGGCTTTGAGGGTCTTTACTTTCCCCTTGTGTCCCCACAGAGCTTATTATAACTATAAAACTCCCTGTCCACCTCAGAAGGGCTAGCTCCATTTCCTAAAGGCCCTTCAGCAACTTCTCTTCTTCCCTCCTTCCTCAACTCCCCTTTTCTGTGCCCTCTCTCTCTCTCTCTCTCCTCCCTCTCATCCTCGGGGCCAAGCCTGAATGGGATATGCAGCAACTTAGCACATATTTACTCTTTAAAAAAAAAAAAATCAAGCCTCTCACTTGAACTCCCAACAGCAAGCGTTGCCATGAGGCATAATAAGTGCAGGTGGACTGGGGGTAAATAATGGGCCAGTAGCAGTAGCAAGGATGGGGGAATGCTTTGCCATTTCTTTCTGCAGTTCATTTTACAGATGAGGAAATGGAGATAAACAGGGTTAAGTGACATTCCAGGGCCACACAGTTAAGTGTCTGAGGCAGGATTTGAATTTAGATTTCCCTGATTCCATGCCCTGCACTCTATCTGCTGTGCCACCTCAATGGTCCAATAAGTCATACAATTATAGAATTAGAGCTGGAAAGGATCTCAGCCTGGGTCTGACCCCATGATGCCACCCAGCCCAGCGCTGGCGAAAACGTGGTACACTGCATTCCCCCTCTTCCCAGTAGGAGGTCATTTTTTTTTAAACCCTTACCTTCCATCTTGGAGTCAATACTTTGTATTGGCTCCAAGGCAGAAGAACAGTAAGGGCTAGGCAATGGGGGTTAAGTGACTTGCCCAGGGTCACATAGCCAGGAAGTATCTGAGGCCATATTTGAACCTAAGACCTCCCATCTCTAGGTCTGGCTCTCAATCCACTGAGCCATCCAGCTGCCCCCTGGGGAGTCATTTTTTGTATGCCCCTGTCCAGCCGCCCAAACCCTCTGCTCTCTGGGGTATTGTGGGGGGCTCACAGGCAGCTTGAAGTTGCAGTTTGGGCACCCAAACTTGAAAACCTTCACCAATGCTGACCTAGTCCAATCCTCTCATTTTTTCCAACAAGGAAATCAAGTTTCAAGGAAGTTAAGAGACCTGCTCAAGGTCATTCCAGTAGTAAGCCAGAGTCTTAATTCAGATCTTCTGAATCTCCATTCAGGGCTTCTGCCATTGTACCATTCTGCCTCCTTAAATCCATCGTCTTGCTTTAGAATCATACCTCATCTTTGACCAAAAATTGTAGGCATGACCCAGTTTAATCATCCATCTAATTTATCAAACTGGGATCCAAGAGGCGGATGGTAAGGAAGACAAATCAGCAGGGCTCCCAGGCCATTCCCATCTTATTTGGGAAACCTGGCTCTTTCCAGACTGGGAGCACAGAGGATTAGTGGCAAAGTCTCCTAGAATTCAGAATAGGAAAATCTAGTCCAACTTCTAAATTTACAGAAGTGGAAACCAAGGTCCAGAGAAAGAAAGTTTGGTTTTTAGTCCCAGTTCAGTGGACCATTTAATTGTGTGGCACACTGAGACACAATGAGGTACTGGAGTTGAGAAGATCTGATTACTACAAATGTGGTTACTAGTTATGTGACCCTGAGCATGTCATTTTACTTTTCCTAGTCTGGGTTTCCTCATTTGTAAAACAAGGGAGTTCAAAAATCACTCAACCCGTTAGCCCCTGGGGCTAGAACAACATCTAAAACATCCAGTGGGCTTTGTGTGGAACTCCAGAGATGGAAGAGACAAAAAGTCAGGGGGCTCAGGGTCTCTCCTTCTTCCCCCTTTCATCCCCTCCCAGAGTTCTTCCCACATCTGGTTCCAGCATTAGAGTGGTTAGGTAGGCAATGGGGCCCAGCCAGCTCAGGTTTAAATGACCTCAAAGGCCCCCTTCCAGCTCTACCACTCTATGACGGATTCCAAGTCACTCCTATTATGTGTCTCCTGCCAGCCCTCCTGGGAATATAGCACATCTCCAACACTCCTGGTGCCCATCAATCAATCTCTCTCTCTCTGGCTCCCTCTACCCGGGCCCTGAGACACTACTTCCAGGCTGCACTCAAAGAAGCAATTGTCCCCACTCCCAGTCCCTTTCCCCCAGCAAACATTTCCTACCACAAAATCCTAGGCCTTCCAGCCCATTCTCTCACATTCCCTGGAGGCAGGGACTGTCTTATTTTCATTTTTCACTCAACCCCACCCAGCACAAGGCCTGGCCTCTGCCAGGTGTTGAATAAATGAATAAACCACTAAATGATCATTGAATTGAATGGAGTCCCATACTCTAGTTCTCTAGTTACCAAGGCTCTAGGGAGGGAGCTACTGTGACTCAGGGGAAGTGAAGAGAGGCTTGTCCAGTGTTAAATGCCCCGGGTTAGACATTGAGAAGCTTTGTTTTTAGTCCCAGTTCAACGGACCATTTAATTGTGTGGCATTGGGCAAGTTAATTGTGTGGCACACTGGGATGCAATGAGGTACAAAAGTCAAGGAGATCTGAAGTCAAATCTGATCTCAGACACTTACTAGTTGTGTGACCCTGAGCAAGTCATTTTACTTTTCCCAGTCTGAGTTTCCTCATTTGTAAAACAAGGGAGCTGAACTCTAAAGTGTCTTAGAATTTTAAATCTCTGATCCTATAATCCTAAACCACCTCCCCTGCTGGGCTTCCATCTCCTCATCTGTGAAATGAGTGGGTTGGACTGGATCATCTCTGCAGTCCCTTCCAGCTCTAATAGTCTATGCCTGGGAATGGTGCTGACAGGAGAAAAATCCAGCCCCAATTAGTAAGCCTTATTGGTCTTCCCAGCCTGTGTGGCCACAGTAGGCAAGGCCCCTGGGCCACCAGCATCTGGGCCCAGAGCCGCTGTCGGGGAGCTGGTGGCAGCAATAACCACATTGTTGATGGTAATAAAACTATTAGAAGTAATCACTGTGTGCCAGCTTCCAGGCCTGTGGTTTCAACCCCATTGCTCCTCTCATTTGGGAGCCAAAGTACAGCCACAGCCACTGCTGAGCCCCGGGGCACTGGGGAAGAAGGGCAGTTTTGGCTCTAGACTTGGGACAGGGTGGGAGAAAGAATCAGGTCCAGGGTAGGGCTCTGCAGTCCCTGGGGATGACCAAAGAATTTCTCTAAAGTCATATGAGACAAACTTGGAAGGAACGAGAATACATGGGAAGCCATGAGAGGCATAGGTGCAAAGAAACATAGATTTAGGGCCAAAGGGACCTCTATTTATCATTTACCTCATTTTACACATGAGGAAACTGAGTTCTGGTAAGGTGACTTGCCCAAGGTCACAGAGGGATTCTATCCTGGGTCATCTGATGTCTGATTTCATACTCTATTGCATATCTAGCAATCAAAATACATTTATTATGTACCTACTATGTGCCAGGTTCTATGCTGGGCTCTAGAGATACAAAGACCCAAAAAGAATGTTTGGCCTTAAAATAAGGTGAAACAATGTGTATAAGCCTATACAAAATAAATACAGAAACACAAGATAATTGGATAATTGGGAGGGGAGGGGGCCTGTTCCAGGATCTAGTCCAACTTTCTTATTTGACATTTAAGGTTTAAGTGGCTTTAGCCAAGAGCACAAGGGGATTAGGGGCAGAGTCTAGACTAGGGAAGACAGGTCTCATAATTCCCCTTGGGTAGCAAGGTGGAATAGAGGATAGAGCATTGGGCTTCAAGGGCAAATTGGTTCTAGACTAGCTGTGTTACCCTGGGCAAGTCACTTAATCCAGCCTTCATTTCCTTAACTGTAAAATGGGAATAAAATCATCTACTTCCCAAGATTGTTGTAAGGATTAAATAAGATGTTTATAAGGCATTTAGTACACTTGGCACATAGTAGGCATTTAATCCTTTCTTCTATCTTTCCCTCCTTTTCTTTCCTGTATCTACCTCTTTCCTCTATCTTCTTTCCTTTCTTCCTTTTCCT
This sequence comes from Gracilinanus agilis, assembly GCF_016433145.1. Classification (NCBI taxonomy): domain Eukaryota; kingdom Metazoa; phylum Chordata; class Mammalia; order Didelphimorphia; family Didelphidae; genus Gracilinanus; species Gracilinanus agilis. Next base: position 234,757,920 of record NC_058131.1, on the reverse strand, counting down.
TCCCTTCCTTCCCTTCCTTCCCTTCCTTCCTTCCTTCCTTCCTTCCTTCCTTCCTTCCTTCCTTCCTTCCTTCCTTCCTTCCTTCCTCCCTCCCTCCCTCCCTCCCTCTCTCCATTTTCCCTCCTTCTTCCTTTGCTCTGTCCTTCTTGCCTTCCTCTCCATTCAGTGCTTTTCTGTTATGCTGGGCTGCCTCTTAAAGATGCTAAAGTGATCCAAGCCAGAACCCCTTTCTCTCTGAACTCTCCTTATTCGGGCAGTTATATAATGGGTTCAGGAGTCAGTCCACTTAGCTCAAACTGTTAATTCTGACTCTACCACTAGCCACCTATGTGACCTTGGGCAACTCACATAAACCCTTGACACCTGAGCTTCCTTTACTTATTTATTTACCTAAATTTAAAAAATGTTTTTACCTTCTGATTTAGAATCAACATTGTGTATTGGTTCCAAGGCAGAAGAGCAGTTAGGGGTAAGCAATGGGGGTTAAGTGACTTGCTCAGGGTCACACAGCTAGGAAGTATCTCTGGACAGATTTGAGCCCAGGACCTCCTGTTTCTAGGCTTGGCTCTCTATCCACTGAGCCACCTAGTTGCCCTCCTTCCTTTCCTTTAAAATGGGGGAGAAGGAAGAAGATTTACTCTGTGACCTCTAAGGTCCCTTTTGGCTCTAGATCTTTAAGACTGTGGAAACAAAAGCCATTTCTTTGAAAAAGAACAAAAACAACCACCAAAGCCCAGTGCATGCATGGGATCGTCTCAGGCAAAGCCTGCTGCCCCTCTGAAATGTCGGGGGGGAGGTGGGTACAGTAGGGGGCACAGAGCAGAATTAGGCCTGGCTCAGAAGACTGTCTGAATTTGGTACCAAAGGGCATAATACAAAGAGGTACACTTTCCCCTCGGTTGGTAAGGACACGATGGTAGTAGGGATTTCCCCCCATCACCCTAAGTTTCCTTCATGATTCATAATGGCTCAGTGTCTTTCCTGTGTCTTTCCTAGGCCTATAGGAAGTAGTACTCTTCTGGTCCAATTTCATCCTCTTTCCATCTGAGGCCATCCCAAGATGGGTGCAGAGCCTGGGGCCCATCACAGGATGCCATCTGTCTTCTCCCTCCCTTCCTCCCTCCCCCACCAACATTTTGTATCTGGGTGAAACCAGGATGCAAAGTGACATCAAGGGCATCCTTGAAGGAGAAGAGAGATCACTAAAGGGCAAACTGCAGCCTGGCGGGTGGTAGGGGGTGGTGGGTGGTAGAGCCGGAGGAGTGGGTGTTGTTGCCAGGCAGCCAGCCCCAGTGACAGGGCTGATTGTGTGGGGACGTCTTTTTTAGCAGCCACCTTCTCCTTCCCAACCGCTGCTTCTCTGACTCACTAGTCCACCCCCCACCCCTACCCTAGCAGCAGCAGCAGCTCAGAGCCCTTCCCAGACGGGGGGCTACGGCTGATCAGGAATCAGAGTTTGTCCTAACGATACTATTCAGCATACTAAGGCTTTGGTTCTACCCTACCCTGTCCCCTCGCCCTCACCTTTTCAGAGCAAAGTGACCCAAACCTTTCAGTCTATCTAGAGCGTATCCCACCCCCTTGGTCACGTTCAGCCAACCTTTGCCAGTTCCATTATGGCATAGCGGATAGTGGTCTGAATGAAGACTCACTTGGGAAATTCTGGATTGATCCTGTGTTAGACACTTACTACTTACTGCGCTCCTTTGGGATGGGTGGCACAGTAAAGTGGGAAGGAATTTGAAATAAGAGGACAGGGGTTCAAATCTGGCCTCTGCCACTCATTCCCTGTATCGCCACTGTCAAGTCAGTGTCATTTCCTCATCTGCAAAATGAGGCTACCTGAAAAGGACCTTCAAGGTCCCTTCTAGCTCTGATCCTAGGATCCAAAGTCACTTAACATCTTTCAACTTGTTTTCCTCATCTGTAAAATAGGGATTCGGAGACCTGCAGCACTTACCTCAAAGGATGATTGTGAGGTTCAAATGAACTAAAGGAGATATATGTTTAAACTCTTTTTTTTTTTTTATTAAACTTTTAACTTCTGTGTATTGGCTCCTAGGTGGAAGAGTGGTAAGGGTGGGCAGTGGGGGGTCAAGTGTCTTGCCCAGGGTCACACAGCTGGGAAGTGTCTGAGGCCGGATTTGAACCTAGGACCTCCCATCTCTAGGCTTGACTCTCAATCCACTGAGCTACCCAGCTGCCCCCCCTAACAGTATTCTTTACCCAGGTTATCTCATCTGCAAGTTCAGAGATGTCACTGCGTACTCTCTGGAGGGCCTCACTGCCCACCTCCACTTCTCTGACCTGAGAAATGAGCATTTATCTATAGCCCATGTTTTCTGGGTTTTCTCTCTCCAGGATCAAACGGTGGTCCCTGCTCTTCCCCTCCCCCATCTCTAGAATGAAACCTTGTCAAAGACTTTCAAAGGCCTAAATTGATTCATCTTTCTCCACATGCTGATTTTTCTCCCTTCAGAAAATTCTAGCAAATTAATCAGGGATGATTTCTTCTGGAAGCAGCCCTTTCCCCAGTAGGTTGAATTGTATAAATATTCAGTGACCTTGCCCTTTACTATAGATTTCATCAGTATGCCTGATAAGGATGGAAGCCTTAGTAGTCTGTCTTTAACTCCCAGGATCCTCTCTGGATTTAAAACCCTTGTTAAGGATGGGGGCGGGAAGGGGAGGGGGGGGGAAAGAACTCATCCTGGTAATCCACCAGTTGTTCAACATTATATAAGCCGTGCTTGTTTATAAGGACAAATGACATGTTTTCAACATACCTTCTAGAATTCCACCTTTAAATTTCTTTCAAAGTCAGCTAGATAGACCAGTGATTGACACCACCTCTGGCTTGTTGATTAGGTTTAAATTGTCTCAGGTATTTGCCATTGCTTAATTTAGCACCCCCAACCTCTCTACTTCAAAGGTCATTGTGGGAGTCAGAGGGAATCTCTCTCACTAAAGAGGCAAAAAATTCATTCGCTCTCTCTGCCAGTTCCTTTTTCTCCATGAGCACATCTTTTGAACCAGGATCTTCAAAGAAGTCCCACACAACATTTCACAGCTAGTTTTCTGCTAACCACTGCCATGTGGTAGGGAGCAGAGACTCAGATGGAGGCTGGCTCATGCTCCAAGTGACTTGGAAGACTGGGAGGCCAGAATCTACTGCCCTCCTTGAGAAAATTAACCCTTTTTGAATGTTCCCGTAGGAGAAGTGCCTGAGCTCTCTGTATTGGGGGTGAGGAGGCTACAACCTGTGAGTACAGGATTCAAATTAGAAATAAAATTGATAATTGTATTAATTATTAACATTTTAATTACTAATTATTGGATTAATTTTGGAAAGTAGATGAAGTCTTTGAAGTAAAAGCAAAGATAATGAATACATAAAGGAATTAGTTCAATGACATATACTCAGAGAAAAGAAGATATGTCATGACTGGCTATGTATAAATCAGAAAGGCTGAAAAGATTCAGGAGTCAGAGTGGACCACAGATGAATATGAACAGAAAATGCAAATTGTCATGTTTTTTTTTAACTTAAAATCATGGCATATAAATACAAATATAATACTGTATTTATACTCTTTCAGCCTTGGAAAATGCTGGCCAATATGAAATCCCAGTTAAGGAAAAGAAGGAACCTCCTTTCTTTATCCTGATTTTTATCTCACCACCAGACTTCAATGACTGAGGCTGAGGACTTTGAGCAATTCTGCTTCAAGTAAGTCAATTCACATACAGATCAAGACATCACTCAGTAATGTCATTGGTCACCTTCAAAAATGGAGGAACAACATTCTATCTGAGAACACATAGATCTTCTATCTGCCTATGGGTAGATAGGTGGCACAATGGATAGAGAAAGTGCTGATCCTGGAGTCAGGATGACTCATCTTCCTGAATTCAAATATGGCCTCAAACACTTACTAGCAGTGTGACCCTGGGTAAGTCACTTAACCTTGTTTGCCTTGATCTTCTCATCTGTAAAATGAGCTAGAGAAGGAAGTGGCAAACCATTCCACTATCTCTTCCCAGAAAGTCCCATCTGTCATGAAAAGTCAGACAGGACTGGAAAGGACTGAACAACAACTGAATGAGGTATACCCAATATATAATATGGGAAGCTAGGGCACAAGGTATCCTGAAAACATCTGAGTGCTTAGACTCACCACAGATCATATCCCTTTTCTGAGTTTAGTCCCCAGCCTTCACCAAGACATCAGTGTTTAGGCAAGGGGTAGAAAGAATATTCTTGCCTGCAGAAAGTGGGAAAATTAGATCAGTTGTAAGAGAGACATAAGATAATCCTCGCTTGCTTTATCTGCTTTGGTACTGGTCAATCTTTTTCTGGAAAGTTGCATCCATAACAGGGAGGCGTTCCGAGAACCACAGAGATGATTAAATGGTTGTAATACATGAATTATGAAAAGACTTTAAGGAGTCAAGATCTCAGGCTTAACAAGCTCAAATTCTTTCCTTCAAGTTCAGGAGTGGTCTAGTAAATTGCCCACTGAGGAATATACCCACCGTCATTAAGAATGTGGGTCGGCTCCCTACTCACAAGGCTTAACCTGACACCAGCACTGCTGTCAAAGGAGAAGCACAGAAGATTATAGGGGAGGGGAGAAGGGAGAGGAGGGCAAGTACCATCATTTTTTAAAAATCACATTTATATAGTGCCTTTGGTTATAAGGCACTGATCCTAGGGACAACCTTGTGAGACAGGAACACATGAGGAAACTAAATTTCAGAGAGGTTATATCACCTTCCCAAGGTCACAAAGCAAATTAGGGGCAAAATCAGGACTTAAACTCTAGGTCTTCTGAGTCTAATCATGTGTCCTTTTCACCATACCCCTACCGCAGCCCTGTGAAAGAATCATCATTAGGAGAGCTGTCCAGCTTTGTCCCCTCATAGTGGGCACACCCCTTCCCATCAAAGTTCAGGACAGTGCCATCTGGCACACATTGCTGCTGAGATGTGTGTGTGTGTGTGTGTGTGTGTGTGTGTGTGTGTGTGTATGTGAGAGATGGATGCAATTCTTCTCCCATCCCATAACCCTCCACTAAACCATAACATGGAGAATTTACAGGGCTGCTTCCCACTAGCATGAAAACTAAACTCTCTGGGGTCTGCCTCTTCTGAGGGCTGAGCACACACACAAAAATGGCGGACAGCATGAGGGGCTCAAGCTAATGCAATGAGAAACCTGTTGACATTAAGAGCTGTTAAGCCAGAATGGGTTGTGTAGTCTCCCATACCTGAAGGTCTTTTAACAGAGGATTAGACAGAGAGACAAATAAGCAGAACCAGGATAACAATTTACAGAAGGAATCCATGAATGTAAAGAAAAACAATACTGGAAGATCAAAAAAAATCCTGGTTAACTCAATGACCAATTATGGCTTCAGAGAACCAAGAGTGGAGAGGCTGGTGGGCTAAAGGTGTGGAATGAGGTATATTTTTCAGGCAGGGTTAATTGCTCATTTCTTTTCTTTGGCTGGACTTGGTTGATTTAAGGAAGGATTCTGTGGGGACAGTTTGGGAAGGGAGCCATTGAGAAGTGAAGTTGAATTTTTTAAGAGTATCAATAAAACAATGAGAAAAAAGAAGAATATTTATTTTTATCTGACCCTTATCATGGTACTCTGGTTAAGGGACCTTTATTTTTTTTAAACCCTTATCTTCCATCTTAGAATCAATACTGTATATTGATTCCAAGGCAGAAGAGTAGTAAGGGCTAGGCAATGGAGGCTAAGTGACTTGCCCAGGGTCACACAACTAGGAAGTGTCTGAGGTGAGATTTGAACCTAGGACCTCCCATTTCTAGGCTTGGCTCTCAATCCACTGAGCCACCTAGCTGCCCCTTGTTAAAGGACTTCTTGAAGTAACTTCTCTAAGTAGCTTCCTACACTCTGATTCTATACACAGATGCTCCTACTTTTCAGATAAATCTATAAACTAGACATATACATGCACATGTAACTATAGATACAGTATACACTGGTACATGTGTCCATGAAGACAGGTGCCTCACATTATGGACATGGGATCCAGATAAATCCATATTTGTTGTTGTTGAGTTGTTTCAGTCGGGTTGGACTCTTCATGACCCATTTGGAGTTTTCTTGGCAGAGATACTATTGTGGTTTTCCATTTCCATTTCTCTAGCTCATTCAACCGGAAACTGAGACAAAGAGGGTAAAGTGACTTGCCCAGGGTCACATAGCTAGTAAGTGTCTGAGGTTGAATTTGAACTTAGTAAGATGAGTCTTCCTGATTTTCTAAGCCCAGTGCTGCCTAGCTGCCTCAAAAACATATTTACTGATGTATATATGTAGACAAATACAGAGATCTAGAGAAGCAGTTAAGTCAGAAAGTCCTGTTCAAATCCTGCCTCTGACCCAGAGTAGCTCTGTGACCCTGGGCAATTCACTGGCTTAAGCAACTCTAAAAATCTTTAAAGTTACAGATGAATCACCATGTTTCCATGTTGGAAGTTCCTTGTGTGGACCAAGTCATAGATCTGACTTAAATATATGTATATATGGGAGACAGACAAACAGAAGAGGAGAGGAGAGAAGGGAAGAAGAGGGGAAGGGAATAGGGGAAGAGGCAGTAGGAGGGCAGAGAAAGGCAGGGAAGAGGAGGAGGACAAGGGAAGGCAGGGGAGAGGAGGAGAGGGAGAGACAGATACACAGAGGCAGAGAGAGACACACAGAGAAATTGTGTGTGTGTGTGTGTGTGTGTGAGAGAG
>NC_058131.1:234573095-234736231 GCF_016433145.1 Gracilinanus agilis | reverse complement strand
ACCCCCCCACCCCGCCCTGAGCGGCGCTAATTACCGTGTGGCCGGTCCGGCCCGGCCCTGCTCCGTCCCTCCGTCCTGCCCTGTTCTGTCCTGTCCTCTTCTCTCTCCTCCTCCGCCTCCTCCTCCTCCGCCGCCGCCGCCTCCTGTGCTCCCTCCCTCCCTCCGCTCGCTCTGTCGCGCTCCCTCTCTCCGCCTCCTCCGCTGTCTCCCCTCCCTCCCCCCCTCCTCTCTCCGCCTTCCTCCTTCCCTCCTTCCCGGCCTGGCCGAGGCCTCCCGCAGCCCAGCCACTCCGCCCGCCGCTTCCCCTCCTTGCGGCGGCTCTGGCTCCGGCTCCGGCGCTGCGGAGCCCGGCCTGGGGAGGGAGCAGAAACTGGGGTGGTTAGGGAGGTGAGAGAGTGGGGATCCGGGAGTCGGAGCCCGCGTGGGTCCTAGCGCCCCACCTTTCTCCGAAGTAGTGCACAGCTCTAATCTTCCCCTTTCCTCCCTCCCCCGACTAATATAGATATACACACATATATACAGGCCAGAGTGGGAATTCCCCCAACCCCTCAGTAGGAGAAACGACACACCCTACACACCAAAAGCAAAAGAAAAACAACGGGGTCATGTAACCTTGCTCTGCAGTGCCCCCCCAGATTCTGCAGCGGGCTCCTGGGGAAAACCCCCTCTCTCACTTAACCCTTGCTGTCAAAGCTAGGGGCAAAGGCTTCTCCTAGCAAAGGTTTCCTGCATTCACAGCCAAACCTAGCAGAGCTCTGGCCCCTGGGCTCAAAGATTGATTGCCCTAGCTTCCAGCACTTAGCTCAGGGACAGCAGCCCCTCCTCTCCCCCTGGCCTGTGTCAAAAGCCTGCCCCACCAGCTTGCCTAGCCCCTGGGGCATGGCTTCTCGTCTGCAGTTCTCTTTGCCTCCAGCAGAGTCCACTGCACTCTGTCTCAGCACTGAAGATGGGGACAGCAGCCCCACAGCCCCATTACTTCCTCCCACACGCCCACCCCTCAATTTTAACCCAAAGGTTTACGTTCTCTGATTAAGATTTTCTGGAATAAAATCCAGCTGGGCCCAACCCAGGTCAAAGGTCAGAATTTTAATGCTTTTGGCTAAAGGCCAAGGCAGAGTCAAGTGAGGCTCTAGAACTCTTCCTTTCCCCCTTCTATCTCCTTCAGAACTTCTTACTTCACACTCTATACGCTCTGCTATCTTCCTCCCTGACTTCAGCATCTTTAGGGAGATGTCTCCCTTGAAACACTGACCTCTCTTACATTCCATTAAATAATGATCTCCATCTTAGTTGTTAATATTCTACCTAAAACATATTTTTTGTATATACATAGACGTTTTATTTACTTATCTGTGCATATGTTGTTATATAAATGTCCTGAAATCAGATAGTTTAATTACCTTTCTATACCTAGAACTAGCACATGACACAATGTATGGCAGGAAACAATTAATAAATGTTTGTTGCATTAAATCGAGATGAGGAAAGATCAGAGAAAGCTTCCATGAGGATGTGGCATCTGAATTCCGGTACTCAATAAAAAGAGGAACTTGAATAGGCAGAGATTTCAGAACAGAGAAATGGAGAGTCCATTCAGGACTTTGGGGTGGTATAAGGCTGAGATATACAGAGGGCAGTGCTAGAAAAAGGTGGCCTAATTGGGCCAGACTATGAAAAATGTGAAGGGGACTATCATAAGGCAATGCCAGCAAGATAATCGCAAGGGAAAAAGGCATTGATCAATACAACAGTGCCATATTTGTGAATTTCCATTATTTGATACTTTGATAGATATATAGTCTCACCAATGTGGACATTCCCTCCACCAATGCAGATTGCAACTCATTCACATTTTCTAATTCTTTGAAATTCTTGTCCAGGTTGTCCATAAATCCTCCACAGAATCATAGATTTGGAGCTGAAAAGGACCTCATAACTGGCCCAACTCTACTATTTTATAGATGAATAACCAAGATCCACAGGGTTGAATGACTTGTCCAAGGCCAGGTAGTCAATAAAAAAGCAGAGTCTGGATTCAAATCCCAGTCTTCTGATTCCAAATCCAATATTATTTCTATTCCATAACATCCTTTCCCAATTTAGGTTCCTTAATAATACTAATAGCTAGCATGTACATAGTACTTTAAGGGTTGCAAAGTGATTTTCATACATTATCTCATTTGATCTTTGCAACAACCCTGGAAGGAAAATGCTATTATTATACCCATTTTATTATGAGAAAAATGAGGCCAAGAAAAGTTAAGTGACTTGCCCAGGTCACATATTAAGTGTCTGAGGCAAGATTCAAATTCAAGCCACTTAATTACCTACATTTAGGGCATATTAGTAGGGCACTCAGGTAGGTTTCCCTCACTTAAAAAAGTTTTTTTTTTAATTTTCAGTTTTAAGTTCTTTCCCTCCCTTCACCGTCTCCCTCATCCTTTGAGAGGTAAGATATATGATAGCCATTATACATAAGAAGTCATTCAAAACATATCCACTTAAGCCATTTGGGGCTGGGGGCAGTGGTGGGGAGGGGAAGGAAATAAATAAATAAAATGCTTCAAGATCTACTCATAGTCCATGAGTTCTCTCTCTGTATTACATTACAATCATATATTACAACTTATTTAGCCATTACCCAATTGAAGGGGATCCTTCAGCTTCCAATTCTTTGCCACCACAAAAAGATTCTGCAACTATTTTTGTACCTAGGGGTCTTTTTTCTTTTTCTTTGATGGCTTTGGAGTATAGACCTAGTAGCACTATTGCTGGAGGGTATGCACAGTGTTATATGCTTTGGGGCATAGTTCCAAATTATTCTCTAGAATGGTTGGACCAATTCATAGCTCCACCAATAGTACATTAGAGTTTTGTTTTTGTTTACAAATCCTTACTTTCTGTCATAGAATTAATACTGTGTATTAGTTCCAAGGCAGAAGAGTTGTAAGGGCTAGGCAATGGAGGTTAAGTGACTTGCCAGGGTGCCACAGCTAAGACTTGTTTGAAGCCAAATTCTAATATAGGACTTCCCACTCTAGGCCTGGATCTCAGTCCACTGAGCCACCTAGATGCCCGGTAGTGTACCTATTTTCCCATTATCCCCACCAGTATTTGTCATTTTCCTTTTCTGTTATCTTAGCCAATCTGATAGGTATGAGGTGGTATCTCAGTTATCTTAATTAGTATTTTTCTAATTATTAGTAATTTGGTGCTTTTTTCACATGACTATTGATAGCTTTGATTTCTTCTTTTGGAAACTGACTGATTAAATACTTTGACCATTTATAGAATGGGGAATGGCTCTTTTAAAAAATAATAAATTTGGTTCACTTCTCTGTATATTTGAGAAGACATCTTTTTTTTTATTTTTTTTTTTAAACCCTTAACTTCTGTGCATTGACTTATAGGTGGAAGATTGGTAAGGGTAGGCAATGGAGGTCAAGTGACTTGCCCAGGGAAGTGTCTGAGGCCGGATTTGAACCTAGGACCTCCTGTCTCTAGGCCTGACTCTCAACCCACTGAGCTACCCAGCTGCCCCCGAGAAGACATCTTTAAAAGAAACTTGCTATAGGGGCAGCTGGGTAGCTCAGTGGAGTGAGAGTCAGGCCTAGAGACAGGAGGTCCTAGGTTCAAACCCGGCCTCAGACACTTCCCAGCTGTGTGACCCTGGGCAAGTCACTTGACCCCCATTGCCCACCCTTACCAATCTTCCACCTATAAAAAAATACACTGAAGTACAAGGGTTTAAAAAAACAAACAAACAAACAAAAAAGAAACTTGCTATAAACTTTTCCCACACATTTCTCCTTTCCTTCAAATTTTGGCTGCATTTATTTTTTTGGTGGGGGGAACCCTTTTTAATTTAATATAATCAAAATTACTCATTTTAGTGATCCTTTCTATCTCTTGTTTGGTCATGAACCCATTAGACTTGTAAGGTCCCAGAGGGCAAGGACTCTCTTTTGCTTCTTTTTGTATTCCCAGTGTTAGCACAATGCCTGGCACATAGTAGGTGTTCAATAATAGTTGACTTATTGAAATCTTTCCTTATCCATAGATCTGATGGGTAATTCCCTTTCCTTTCCCTAATTTGATTATAATATCACACTTTATTTCTAAATTGTGTGCCCATTTCTAGCTTAGCTTAGTTTATGTGTGTGCTGTTGGCCTAGTTTCTGACAAATTATTTCCAGTTTTCCCAGGTTTTGTCAAATAGCGAGTTCTTAGAAATGATAAGCAAGATGATTTCAGAAAAAGCTGGAAAGATGTGTGGGAATTGATGCAGAGCGAAATAAGCAGAACTGGGAGAACATTGTAACAGCAATATTGGACAATAATTATCTATGAAAACTTGATTACTTTCAGCAATGAATGATCTGGGACAATCCTGGAAGACTTTTGACAGGAATGCTCTCCACCTCCAGAGGAAGAATCGTTCGAGTAGTCTTTTACATCACTGTATTTGTGGTTTTATTTTGGGGTTTTGGTTATGGATGATTTTGCTCTTACAACAATGACCAATATGGAAGTGTGTTTTACATGACAATAAAAATAAAAGAAAAAAGAAAACCTTATCTGGTCATAGGGTATGATCTTTGTGCTATATTGTTATAATCTCCTTGCTAATATTTTATTTAAAATGCTTGCATCAATATTTATTAAGGAACTTGTTCTAAAGTTTTCTTGCTCTACTTTTGCTCTCTCTGAATTAGGTATCAAAACCCTATTTGTGTTATAGAAGGAAATTGGGAGGACTCCTTTTTTTACTTTTTTTTTTTTTTAGTTTGCGTAATATTAGAATTATTTGTTCGCTGAATGTTTGGTAGAATTTTCTCGTAAATCCATCTGGTTTGGATATTTTTTTCCTTAGGGAGCTCATTCATTACTTGTTTAATTTTTTTCTAGGCTAGGGTTATTTAAATATCCAATTTCCTCTTCTATTAATCTGGGCAATTTATGTTGTTGCAAATAGTCATGCATTTCATTTAAACTGCCAATTTTATTGGCATATAATTGGGCAAAATAACGCCTGATAATCACTTTAGTTTCATTTTCATTGTTTGTGCAATTATCCTTTTATTTCTGAGGCCAGTAATTTTGGCTTTCTTCTTTCTTTTTATAAACTTAATTAGTCAATTGTTTATTTTATTGTTTTTTCCATAAACCAGCTCCTACTTTTATTTACTAGTTCAATGATTTTTTTTTAACTTTCAATTTTATTAATCTCTCCTTTGACTTTCAGGATTTCTATTTTAGGATATAATTGGAGATTTTAATCTGTTCTTTGTCTCCTTTTTTAAAATTTGTACTTTCAATTAATTAACAGGCTCCTTCTTTCTCTTACTGATGCATGTTTTTAGAGATATAAATTTCCTCCTGCATATTGCTTTGGTTGCATCCAACAAAATTTGCCATATTGTTTCCTTGTTGTTATTTTCTTTACTAAAATTATTGATTATTTCTATAATGTGTTCTTGGGCCTACTTATTCTTTAGGATTAGATTACTTTGCTTCCAATTAATTTTTAGCCTAGGCTAAAGTCCTAAAGCATAAAGGCTTTTCAAAGTTCCTTTATGAAATGTAATTTTCATTGCATTGTGGTCCCTAAGGGGTACATTTAATTTTTATGCTTTTTTGCATTTGTTTATGAGATTTTTCTGTCCTAATACATGGTTAATTTTTGTTAAGTTGCTATGTGCAGCTAAATAAAAGATACGCTCCTTTTTATTCCCATTCTCTATTCTCCAGAGATCTTTCATACCTAACTTTTCTAAAATTCCATTATCTTCTTAATTTCTTTCTTATTTTTTTATGGTTAGTTTTGTTAGGTCTGATAAGAGTAAATTGAGGTCCCACACCAGTATGGTTTTACTGTTGATTTCTTCCTTTAATTCATATAATTTTTCCTTCAAGTATTTGAATACTATACCATTTGCTGCATATATTTTCAGTATTGATATTATTTTGTTATCTATGGTTCCTTTTATCAAAATGCAGTTTCTCTGATTATGCTTTTTTAATTAGGTCTTTTTAGCTTTTGCTTTGATTGCTTTTGATCATGATTGCTACCCCTGCCTTTTCCACTTCAGCTGAAGTATAATAGATTCTACTCTAGGCCCTTATTTGAATTCTGTGAGTGTCTTTCTGTTTCAAATGTATCTCTTATAAACAACATATTATAGGATTCTGATTTCTAATCCATTCTTTATCCTCTTCTGTTTTATGGCTGAGTTCATCCCATTCAGTATCATAGTTATGATTGCTAATTGGGCATTTCTCTACATTCTATTCTCTTCTATTTATCTTTCTCTCTCTCTTTTTTACCCTGTCCCCTCCTCAAAAATCTGTTTAAACATGGTATATGATTGTGATGGAATACTACTGTGCTGTAAGAAACAACAAGCAGGTTGATTTTAGAAAAACATGGAGGAAAAAAGGAAAAATATGGGAAGACTTACATAAATAATAAAGAGTGAACAGAATCAATAGAACATTGTACAGGAACAGTTATATTTGTTTGAAGAATAAATGTGAAGTTCCACCTCCAGAGAAAGAACTTAAAAGTAAGAGCATACATGATATAATTTTTTTTAACCCTTAACTTCTGTGTATTGGCTCCTAGGTGGAAGAGTGGTAAGGGTGGGCAATGGGGGTCAAGTGATTTGCCCAGAGTCACATAGCTGGGAAGTGTCTGAGGCCAGATTTGAACCTAGGATCTCCCATTTCTAGGCCTGACTCTCAATCCACTGAGCCACCCAGGTGCCCCCACATGATATAGTTTTACATATGTATGTGTGTATTTTTGTCAAATGATACCTTCTCTAGTGTGAGGTAGGGAGGGAATGAAAGAGGGAGACAGCTTAAAACTTAAAATGTAACAAAAAATAAATAATTTTTTGAAAATCAGTTTAACTTTTGATCACTATCTCCTTTAACCTCCCCTCCCTCTTACCACCACCCCTCTTTATTCAAGTCCCTTCCTCTCTACTTCCCTATCAGGAAAGACGCCTTTCTGTCTGCAACTGTGTGTTGATAAATGTTCTCTTTTAAAACCAGTTCAGATGAGAGTGAGGATCAAGTGTTACCAACTCACCTCCCATTTTCTTCTCCATTTAAAAATTCCTTGTACACTTCTTTTTTGTGTAATAAAATTTCTTCTAATCTTCTTCTTCTTTACCCCTTCTCTAAGTCCAATTCCTCTTTTTCATCCTTCTATTCCCTTAAAAAAATCATTCCAACATAGTAGACTCATACTCATGTTCTCTGTTTAGGTAGACTTCTAATTCACCTATTAATGATAAAGTTCTTAGGAGCTACAAGTGTCATCTTCTCATTTGAGGATGCAAACAATTTAACATTTTTAAGTCCTTTATGATTTCTCATTCATAATTACCTTTTAATGTTTCTATTGAGTCTTCTGTTTGAATGTAAATTTTTCTGTCCAGTTCTGGTCTTTTCATCAGGAATGCTTGAAATTCCTTTATTTAATTAAATATCACCCCATAGGATTATACTAAATTTTGCTAAGTAGGCTATGTTGGTTGTAATCCTAGCTCTTTTGTCTTCTGAAATATCATATTCCAAGTCCTCCACTCCTTTATAGGGGCAGCTGTTAAATTTTGTGTGATCCTGACTGTGGTTCTCCAGTATTTGAATTATTTATTTTTGTATGCTTTCAGTATTTTATCCTTGACCTGAACATTTAGGAAATTGAATATTATATTACTGGAAGTTTTGATTTTGGGATCTCTTTTAGGTGAGATTTTTGAACTTCTTTTACCAAGCTGCTATTTCTCTTTCCATAGTTTTCTGGCATTCCTCTTATTTCTTTTCCCAATTTTTCTTCTCCTGATCTCATTTTTCAAAATTTTTTTGCTCTTCTATAAAAATCTCTTTCTTTAGTGCTTCTAGGAATTCTTATTGGACTTTTGTCCAATCTGATTTTTTTCCTTTGAGCCTTTCCTTATAGTTATTTTTTAATTAAAAAAAATTTCTCCATGTTTCCATGATACATTTTCTTTCCTTTCCCTCTTCCCTCCCCACTCCTGGATCTGACAAGCAATTCTACTGGGTTAAACAAATGTTGTCACTTGATACCTACTTCCATATTATTCATTTTTGCAATAGAGCAATCTTTTGAAGCCCAAACCCCAAATCATGTACCCATATAAACAAGTGATAAGTCATATGTTTTCCTTCTGCATTTCTACTCCCACAGTTCTTTTCAAGTCATTGGCTTTTTATGAGTGTCTTGAAATTCCTCATCATCATAGAAGCTTTTTATGATCAACTACTTTTTTTGTTGTTGTTACTCATTTCCCCTGCCTATTTCTTGACTTTGGACTTTATGTTATAGTTGGGCTTTGTTCACTTTAGGGGCAGGGGAGATCACCAGCCTGAGCCCTTGTAGCTCAATCTGGGAGACTGCAGGGTTTTGGTACCTTCAAAGTAGTATAATCTGGAAAAAAGTCTGTTCACTGCCCTCCTGCTCTCTACTCTGGTATCTACTTATGTAGGGCTCCTATTGCCTCCTTATTCTTCTCCATGCTGGAATTTTGACCTAGAACTAGGCACAATACTATTTAGTTACCAAATGGCACTGGATCATGTGCCCACAGTGGTCCCTTGGAATCTTTTTCTGACCAAGTATTCACTCATCTCTGTGCATTTGGCATGTATGGTACTCCTGTTGCTATTGCTACTACAGCTACCACCTCAAAGGCCCAAAGCTGGTGCTGCTTCCACCATGATTTGAGCTTAGCCAGCCTGTACCCCAGGGTCCAGACCTCTTTTTCTTTCTATATAAGTTTCCCTGGGCTGGAATAATGACTCATTATGAATTTTTATTGACTTTTCTACTTGGCGTTTGATTTGTCATTTTCTGTGATCATTTTGTAGGATAGGTCTTGATGGCAGTTTGGCAATTGTGACCCTTTACTCTGCCTTCTTGACTCTCTCTCCCTCACTTTTTTTTTTTTTAAATTTTTTTTTAATTTTTTTAAACCCTTAACTTCTGTGTATTGACTTATAGGTGGAAGAGTGGTAAGGGTAGGCAATGGGGGTCAAGTGACCTGCCCAGGGTCACACAGCTGGGAAGTGTCTGAGGCCGGATCTGAACCTAGGACCTCCCGTCTCTAGGCCCGGCTCTCAATCCACTGAGCTACCCAGCTGCCCCCTCTCTCCCTCACTTTTGATATGCTTCCTTTTCTAATAATACATTTCCTTGATGTTATCTTCAAAATACTTCTTGCATGCAAACCATCATTAGCAAGAGACTACAACTTTTTTAGGCCCAGTATACATCTATCCCTGGCTCTTTGAGTCACCTATAATTTTGATTCTTCAAAGATCATGTTGTTCATAATTCATAGATTCATAGTCAGACAGCATCAGTGGGAGATATTATTGTTAAAATAACGCTTGGGCTCATTGAAGGTCTTGTGTAACTTCTGAAATATACTCTAACCTCTTTTCCTTCTTTTTTCTGGGTGCTTCTTCTCACTTTCCCCTGACTTCTCTATCTTTTGCCAGCAGATTTTTTATCCTAAAGATATCTCTGACTTATGGTTCCTTCTTCTGAATGGCAAGTCACTAGCCAGACCACAACTTCATAAGGCATTCAGGCTCTGCTTATATCAGTTCTGGCTCTACTCCTCATTCTCTGGGTTTCTTCAATTCCACATCAATAGGCTTACCTTCCTCCCCTGCTTTCCAGCTTCCCTATATGCCTTGTTTTTCTCCATTATATACATCTTGAGGATAGAAAGTGACTTTTTTTTTGCTTATATACTTTATACTTAGTACTCTAGTTCTTGGTGCATATTAAGTACTTAATAATTGCCTTTATCTACACAGTTCTAGGACCTTCTCATTGTTCAACTACAGTGCCCATTCAAGGTATACAAACTGATGGACTCAGTGGGCTGTCCATCCAGCTGCATGGCATAGTTCTGTCAACGTGCATCTGTTGTTCACTGGGCTTTTCCGGTATGGATTGCTGGTCCAATATCTTTAGAGGCATCATGGACTTCATGGGGGGAGGGGGCATCCTAGAGCTTTCTTGTGCTCAGCTCAATCAACACAATGTCATCCACAGAGAAGAGTATCTGGAGTACTTTATTGTCAATTAAGAATTCTTGTTTTAATTGGACTCTGTGTAGGATATCATCCATGTTAGTGCCAAATATCTTTGGTGAATATTTTTATATATTTGATACCTCACTTGGTATTGATAAACTGAATCGTTAATAGTTATATTTGTATTTGGATTCATCTATGAAGGAATCTTATTACCTTTTTGTTCAGGAAGCTCATGGAACTCATAAACTCATCTGTTGGATATTTAAAGTCTTTACAATATGTTTCCTGCTTTTTTCTTCCTTTTTTAAACTCTTACCTTCTTAGATATTGATACTAAGAATTGATATTAAGTATCTGTTCCAAGGCAGAAGAGAGAGAAGGGCTAGGTAATTGGGGTTAAGTGACTTGCCCAGGGTCACACAGCTAGGAAGTATCTGAGGTCAGTTTTGAACTTAGGTCCTCCTGACTATAGACCTGGTTCCCTATCCACTGAATTACTTACCAGCCCCATTCCTGCTTCCCTTTCCAAGTTAACTACACCTTACTCTCTCTAATAACTACTGGTCAGGACCTGTATACAATATCTCCTCTTAACTCTCTGCCTCAGGCTAAAAATGTCCTCCTTCCTCACCTCCATCTCTTAGAACCACCAGCTTTTGTCTCACCTTCTTTAAGATACCTTTCCTTATTCTTACTATAGTTAGCACCCACCGCCTTCTTTCACTTCACATATATTTTGTATGTATCCTGTATTTACTTATCTATGAAAATATTCGAGTTCCTTAAGGACAAAGTATCTCTAGTACCTACCTCCCGAAACAGTTGCACTTATAAATTCGTGTGGGTTGATTGACTGAATAGGTTAGATCAAAGCTATTATATAGTATATTCAATGTCTTCTGGTCCTCTTTATCTTTTATTCTAATTTGTTGCTCATTTTGACCTTTGCTCTAATTGACTACATGTAGACTGCTGATTTTATAATATCCCATTCATTCCTTATCTGTTAAGACAGAATCAATTTCATTTTTGCAGTGATATTCAGTGAACACCACATCTCTGACTTTCAGTTCTTTTTAGTCTTATGAATACTATTTAAATGTTCAAGGGTGGTAGCGTTTAGATATATTGCACAATTTTTTTAAAACCCTTACCTTTTGTATATGAGTTAATACTGTATATTGATCCTAAGGCAGAAGAGCAATAAGTGCTAGGCAATGAGGGTTCAGTGACTTGCCCAAGATCACATATCTAGGGATTGTCTGAGGTCAAATTTGAATCCAGAACTTCCCATATCTCTCAATCCACTGAGCCACCTTACTCTCATAATTTCTACTTCATTCAGTCATATCGGGGATTTTTCAGGCTTCATTTGAATTCCTACCCAGCCCAGATTTCACGATTCATGGCCTATTGTTCCACATGTAAGATATGCTATCAGTTTGATCTAGGTAAGTGACTTAATCTCTTTGAGTCTTAATTTCCTTTTTTTTTTTAAATAGAGATGAAAATAATGCCTTTGGATACTATTTCATAGTTTGTCATCATGAATAGGTATTGTCTATATTTTGACAGAAAATGACTTTTCTGAATCTTCTGTGCATAGTAAAAAAAAAAGATCAAAATTCTCACCAAATTATAAGAAAAATTTTAAAAAACATAAGAAAATATGACATATGAATACAATAGCTCCAAAATAACCTAAGTGGACTACTGATCCTGAAAAATGGGAAATAGATAAAAGAAAGACATAGGCATTGATTTTCACCATTTTCCATGGAAGTTTAACAAATGTATAGTAATTACCACAATGAAGAATTCAGTTCAACTTAAATATATTTCTTAAGACCTCCAGCTGCTTAAGCTATGAAGAAGAAAAAAATCAAACCTGATCTCTTTGCCAAGTAGAAAGATGGCAGTGGAGGGCAAGAATAGTTTAGAAGAAAAAATTTTTAAAAAATCCTTTCCTTTTTTGGCTTCATGAAATGAGAAGCTTCTACTCCAAAAGATTTATGAATTGATCAACCATGATTCCAGAAGATTGGCTAAGAATACTGCCTACTTCATGAAAGAAAGATGATAGACTAATGTATGGAATGAAAAATGTATTTTTGGATATGACTAATATAGGAATGTGCTTTGCTTCTCTATGCTTACATGATACAAATTATACAAAATCGGCTAGCCCTTGATATGCTTACAGCTGCTTCAGAGGGTGCCCTTATTAATCAGTCTTGTTGTTCCTACATAAATAGATCAGGTGAAATTGTTACAAATGTCCATGAGCTTCAAAAAAATTTGAATGACACTCAGCAAATTGCTTTAGAGTCCTATGACATCTGATGATGCCTAGTGGAACCTCTCATGGCAACAAGGAACAGGTTTGTTGGCAACTGTACCAAATGGGCATTTTTAATCTCCTGGGAATTTGTGTCCTTTTCCATTTTTGCCTTAGTTGTTGTATTAATAAAGCCTATGCCAAGCTTTCACAATAATAAACCACAATTTGTTCAGCCATTCCCCAACTGATGGGGAATTTGCTCAATGATGGAATCATTTGCTCAATGCCCAATTCTTTGGAATAAAACTCCTATAAATATTTTTGTAAATATAGATTCCTTTCCTTTTTGCTTTTTTTTTTCTCTCTTGGGGATACAGAACTAGAATGATTGGATCAGTTCAACATTCCACCAACAGTGTTTCAGTGTCACAATTTCCCCGTATTCCTCAAATATTTTTCATTTTCCTTTTCCGTCATGTTACCCAATCCATTAAGTGTAGAGTGGTACCTCAGATTTGTTTTAATTTTCATTTCTCTAATCAATGGTATGAGTTTTGAACATTTAAAAAAATATGGCTAAAGATAGCTTTGATTACTTCATCCAAAAAATGTCTGTTCAAATCTCTCAACCATTTATTAATTGGGGAATAACATATTCTTATGAATTTTGTTTGTTCTCTTTGAGAAATGTGTCCTTAATCAAAGAAAATTGATGTAATTTTTTTCACAGTTGTGATTACTGTGTATTTCCCTCCATTTTATTCTTTGCCCTCTTTGTCCTACTCTCTCTCTCCTTTCACTCTGTCTCTTCTCAAAATTGTTATCCTTCTGACTACCATCCTCCCTAATCCTTCCTCCCTTCTATTAGCTCCTTCTCTTATTCCCTTCCCTTATTAATTTCCTAAAGAGTAGGATAAATTTGTATACCCAACTGGATGTCTAGGTTATTGAGTCAATTCTTAACAAGAAGTTTCAAGTTTCAAGTGCATCCCTCATATCTCTCCCATCTTCTCCTCTACTGTAAAAGCTCTTTCATTTGACTTTTAAGTGAAATAATTAATCTCATTCTACATCTTTCTTTCCCCCTTCCCAGTGAAGTCCTCTTTTTCACCCCTAAACTTTCATTTTTTAAAATGCCATCTTATTATATTCAATTCATCCCAGTGCCTTCAGTTTATGTATTGTGAAGAGTGAATCAAATTTTCTTTGTATATCAATCAGCAAATTTAAATTAATCAACCAAAAACTTAAACACCCCTACTAAGAAAGGGAGTTCACAAGCCACTTTCTAGAGTGGGTGACAATTCTAGAGGCCACTGACCACCTCCTGGACAGTGCTAAGCAAATTGAAAGACTGCAACTGGTTCCCAAAAAGTGGAGGAAGGGACAGGAAGTGATGTGGAAAAAGGACTATAAAAAGTCCTGAACTTCCTGTCCAGGGATCATCTTCAGCTGGTGACTTTACTTTTGGAGGTAGCTTTGGCTCTTGGACTGCTTCTTGTAGGACTGCTCCTGGATCTTCTTCTTTGGACTTTGTCTTGAATGAGTGAGTAGCTGGCCTTCCTTTCCTGGCTTCTGGAGAGATTAGCTCCAAAGAGGCCATCCTTTTCTGGAGGAGACTGTGTTGGTGGAACCCTTGCATAAGATACTGCTGAGTCCTCTGGCTGAGGGTTACCAAGCCCTGCTGGGGCTGAGCTGGATACTGAAGCAACATTTAGTTGCAAAAGTGATATGCTAGACATTTTCTCTGCCCTCTTCTTACATTTCTCTACTTTCATTTTTTCCACCTCTTTGTAAATAAAAGCTACTGAAAGTCATTTTGACTTGAGCTATAATATTTTTAAATTGGTGACTACAATATTACTTTAGAATTCTCATATTAGCATAAAACCTAAATTTTAAATTCTTACAGTATACTCCTTGTGACTGGCCTAATAATGATAAAATTCTTAGAAGTTATAAGTATCATCAAATCTGGCCTCAGATACTTCCCAGCTGTGTGACCCTAGGCAAGTCACTTAACCCTATTGCCTAACCCTTACCAGTCTTCTGCCTTGGAAACAATACATAATATTGATTCTAAGATGGAAGGTAAGGGTTTTAAAAAAAAAAGAAGTTACAAGTATCATCTTTCCATGTAGGAATGACAACAGTTTAACTTCACTGAATCTTTTATGTTTATCTTTTTGCCTTTTTCTTGAGTCTTGTACTTGAAAGTCAAATTTTCTGTTCAGCTCTGGTCTTTTCACTGATCCAACCATTCTGGATGGCAATTTGGAATTATGCCCAAAGAGTGATAAAAGAATGCCTGCCCTTTGATCCAGCCATACCATTGCTGGGTTTGTACCCCAAAGAGATCATAGATAAACAGACTTGTACAAAAATATTTATAGTCGCACTCTTTGTGGTGGCAAAAAACTGTAAAGCAAGAGTAAGCCCTTCAATTGGGGAATGGCTGAACAAATTGTAGTATATGTTGGTGATGGAATACTATTGTGCTCAAAGGAATAATAAACTGGAGGAATTCCATGTGAACTGGAAAGACCTCCAGGAATTGATGCAGAGTGAAAGGAACAGAGCCAGAAGAACGTTGTACACAGAGACTGATACACTGTGGTAAAATTGAATGTAATGGATGTCTGTACTAGCAGCAATGCAATGACCCAAGACAATTCTGAGGGATTTGTGGAAAAGAACACTACCCACATTCAGAGGAAGAACTACAGGAGAGGAAACACAGAAGAAAAACAACTGCTTGAACACTTGGGGAGATGAGGACATGATTGGGGACATAGACCCAAAAGGACCACACCAAAACAGCTATCAATAATATGTAAATAAGTCTTGACTGACCACACATGTTAAAACCAGTGGAAATGTGAGTTAGCTATGGGGGGGAGTTTGAGGGGATGAAGGGTAAAGTAAAAACATAAATTATGTAACCATGGAAAATTTTTCTTAAAAAAAAAAAAGGAATGCTTGAAAGTCCTCTATTTCACTGGATATCCATTTTTTCCTTCTAAAAGATTATTCTCAGTTTTTCTGACTAGATAATTCTTGATTGTAATTCTAGCTTCTTTGACTTCTAGAATAGCATATTCCAAGCCCTCCAGTCCTATAAAGTAGAAGCTGCTAAATTTTGTATGCTCCTTGATATCTGAATTGTTTCTGACTGCTTGTCATATTTTCTATTTGACCTGGGATCTCTGGAATTTGGTTATAATATTCCTGGAAGTTTTCATTTTGGGATCATGATTTTCAGGTAGTCTAATAATTCTAAAATTCTCTCTCCTGGATCTATTTTCCACATCAGGTGTTTTTCCAATAAGATATTTCACATTTTCTTCTATTTTTTTCATTCTTTTGATTTTGTTTTATTGTTTCTTGATGTTTCATAGAGTATTATCTTACACTTGCTTAATTCTAATTTTAAAAAATATTTTCTTCAGAGAATTATATCTCCTGTTCCATTTGGCCAATTCTACTCTTTAAAAGAAAAAAAACACCTTACCTTCTGTCTTAGAATCAATAGTAAGTTTCAATTGTGAAGTAGAAGAGTGGTAAAGGTGGGGCAATTGGTCATTAACTTCCAGATTCTTTGTTTCTTATTTTTTCCTTTTCCTAGCCTATTTCTTTAATTTTCCTTTTATGTTAAAGTTGGGCTCTGCTTCTGTGGTGGAAGGGGCATTGTCTCACATTTCAGGTCTTTTGGGTAATTGCTTTCAGATCTAGTTCTGGGAGTCTTAAGTTTTCAGTTTTTCCTAGGTGGTGTCATCTAAGGAGAAACCTTCTGGCTTGTGCTTTGGTCTGAGTGATCACAAGTACTCTTTCCACCTTGAAGGTATGATCAAGGTCCCTGGTCTCCTGCTACAGCAACTCTGGTGTGCTAGTATTCCCCCTTGCCCTGAGGCTGCAACCCAGGACAGAGATCAGGATTTGCCTATGGACAATGCAATAGAGTCCTGCAACCAAACTTCTATAATCTCCTTCTGACCAGTTGCCAGACCCCCTTATTTGAAGATTAGAGCCTTCAATCGGCCACTGTTGCTTATTCAGTTGCCCCCAGGGTCTGCACTGGCTTGCTGGGTCATTCTAACCCTTCCCCTTCCCCCAATGTGTAATGGACCTTTCCTGACACCTAAATTGTCTTGGGAAGGAAAATTGTTTTACCTTCATCCTTTTGTGGTTGGTACTCCAGAATTCATTTTGAGGCATTTGAGGTTGTTTAGAGGGGAATTTGGCATAGCTCAGTGAGATTCTGCCTTTTATTTGTCATTTTGGCTCTGCCCACACATGAAGTCTAAATGAGATACACCATCACTTGCCTCCTCTCTTTGCCTGAATGCTTCAAGGTGCTCCTTGTGTATGTATCCAAGTCAATATCCATTTAGCCCTTAATGACTTTCAAAGCTCAGACACAACCTATCTTTCTAGTCTGGTATATTGCTCTTCTTCCTATACTCTGCAATTCTGTTAAACTAGTATTTTCTTTTTTCTTCACATACATTCTATCTTTAGTCTCAGTGTCATGATGTGAACTATCTTCCATGCCTGGAATTCACTCTTCCCCTCACCTCTGCCTCATAGAATCTCTTTCTTTCTACAAAATGTAGCTCAAGCATCCTTACACATGAAACCTTTCCTGGTACCCACAATGGCTAGTGCCTTCTCTCCCAAACTATTCTGTTTTACTATAAAAATTAATTATAACTAGCACTTGCATAGAATACTTATACTATATAAAATATATTTAAGGCTTGCAAAGTGTTTTAAATGTATTATTGTATTTTATCCACACAACAATGCTGAGAGATATGTGCTATTATTATTCCCCATTTAATAGCAAACTAAGGCAGACACAAGTTAAAGTGACTTGTTTAGGATCACAGAGCCAATGTCTGCAGCTTGATTTGAATTTAGGTCTTTTTGACTCCAGGTCTAATGCTCTATTCACTGTGCCACCTAACTGATTCCCTTTTATTTAGTTGCATTTATTCTATATATAACTATATGTGTATTTATTGCCTTCTCCATTAAAATATAAGCTTCTTATAAGATGAGATTATTTGATTCTTTGCACTGCATTCTCAGCATTTAGCACAGCTCTTGACCTATAGCAGGCATCTAATAAAGTCTTCTTGACCGATTGGCTTACATAGTAACTCCAGCTGCTTGGAAAACCTCCTGTCCATTCCATTTGAAGACAGTTTTACAGTTATCTTCTAGAACACAGGGCAGACAGTAAAAAACTGCATTAAAACTCAAAGACTGAACTTGAATCTTCTAATCATCGCCTATCAATGGATCTCAATGATACTCTACCTCCACATTGGGGAAGCTATGGCAGCAATGCCAGAGGGGCCCACTCCCCTCCCCCTCTCCACATTGCCTGAGGATATTTTTCACTTCACCCACCCCTCTGCCCAGCAGCCCAATGGGAGCACTTCTTCCCTCACCTGTTTTGGGTAAGGTTGGGGGACTCACATGCTGAGTGAGAGTTGCAATTTAGGCACTTGGTCTCTAAAAGTTTCACCAATCACTGCTCTTCCTGAACTCATTCTCTAATGGTTAGCTTACTTCCATCCCCTCTTATTTGTCTCATCCAAGTGATAGTAAACTCTTGACTATTAAATAACCTCCAATCCCTTCTCCAAACCTAGATGTTCTTTCCTTTATTCCCTATCCTCCTTAACCCTACAACCCCAAAATATTACTCTAGATCTGCCTGTCCTTTTCATTGTGCCCTCTGGAACTCCAATTCCATAATTAACAAACTTCCTTTAATCTTTCACCCCTTGCTTGCTTGTTCCTTTAATCTTCTGTTACTCATTGAGATTTTATTTCCTACAGATTACATTATGTCTCTGGCCATTCTTTCCTGTAATGGATGAGCTTTCTATTATAGTCCCTTCACTGGCTGAGATTGGGAAGCTAGAAATTTCCTTGCTTCCCATTGTCACTTCTAGATTCTCTCTCTCTCAACATCACTTAACTACTGCTTTTGGGGGGGTTCATTCAATCCAAAATAATCACTAAATACAGATTTGGATAGCTGTTATCTATTAACTCCTAGGCTATCTCCCACCTTTCTCTCTGAGTTCAGCGCTAAATTCTGTCTACTTTTTCCTTTCCAACTCTTGCCTTTTTATCTGGAGATTTTAGCATACACATATTTTAAAAATCTTTATCTTCTGTCTTAGAATCGATACTAAGTATTGATTTGAAGGCAGAAAAACTATAAGGGCTAGGCAATTGGGGTTAAGTGAGTTGCCTAAGGTCATACATCTAGGGCATTTCTGAAATCAGATTTGAAGATAGGACCTTCCAAGTCCAGGCCTGGATCTTTACCCACTGAGCCATCAAAATGCCATATATATATGTATATTAATGTAAGTCCATGAATAAATGTTTATTTAGTACCTTTGGATGGTCTAGGCATAGTACTAAGCACAGAAAAAGATAGTCCCTGTCTTCAAGGAATTCGAAGTCTAATGAGAAAAGATATCATGCAAAATGAAACTGAAAAGGGGGCAGGGAGGAGGAAGGGAGATGGTATAGAAAATGGTGAAGAAGTTCAACAGAGTGCAGTCTAGAGCTGAGTGGGAAATTAAGAAGATAGCTGGTCTGCAAATCCTCCTTAAATAGAGGCTTTGAAAGGAGTTTCTTCACTCCTCCAATTAGAGGGTTAGAGTTACTGATGAGGTCTGAGTACCAAAGCGGTTGTTTCCTCAAATGTTTCCAAATAACTTCTCAATTCCTCATTCTATTCAACTCTCATAACTTTCTTTTCCATCTTACCTCATCAACCTCTTTAGGACCTATTATTTTCCTAGGCTATCTCCTGGCTACATTGCTCTGACTCCACTCTCCTTTCCCATTCTCAACTCAACCTCTTAGTGAACCAGGTAAAATATGCATCATCTCAACTCTTGAAATTCTTATCCCTTTAGCAATCAATAAGCATGCTTTACCAACCTGAAACCAGGATTACCTCACTAACCGCCCCCTTGAATTCTCCTCATGTGCTGCTAAATAGAAGTAAAGGAAGTTATGAACCTATGCTTACTGGATTCACTATTAATTTGTGTTATCTAATCTCAACTGAATCCTCCTGCTCTAAGGTAATCTTATTACCTCTCTAGATTCCTACATCAGCTTTTCCAAGTCTTCTTTCTCCCCCCCCCCTTTTTAAGATTTAGAATATTTTCCCACGGTTACATGATTCATGATCCCTACCCCACCCTTTTCTTCTCCATCTCAAATCCAAAAAGCAGTTCCACTGGGTTATATTATTGTTCAAAACCTATTTCTGTGTTATTGATATCTGGAGAAGCACAATCCTTTAACATCAAAACCCCAATCATATCCCTATCACATTATGTGATCGAGCATATATTTTTCTAATGCATTTCCATTTCCACAGTTCTTTCTCACAAGTCCCTCAGAATTGTCCTGGGTCATTGCATTGCTGCTAGTACAGAAGTCTATTACATTCAATTCTACCATAGTGTATCAGTCTCTGTGTACAATGTTCTTCTGGCTCTGCTCCTTTCACTCTGCATCAATTCCTGGAGGTCGTTCAAGTTCACATGGAATTCTTCCAATTCATTATTCCTTTTAGCACAATAATATTCCATCACCAACAGATACCACAATTTGTTCAGCCATTCTCCAATTGTTGGACACCCCCTCATTTTCTAATTTTTTGCCACCACAAAAAGCATGGCTATAAATATTTTTGTACAAGTTTTTTTCTTTATTATCTCTTTGGGGTACAAACCCAGCAGTGGTATGGCTGGGTCAAAGGGTAGATATTCTTTTAAAGCTCTTTGGGCATAGTTCCAAATTGTCCTCCAAAATGGTTGGACAAATTCACAACTCCACTAGCATTGCATTAGGGTCCCAATTTTGCCACATCCCCTCCAACATTTATCACTTCCTTTTGCTCTGTCTGCTAGGTGTGAGGTGATCCAAGACTTCTTTCTTCAAGCTTTGCATGCCCCTTTTTCACAGCTGAGAGCCTTGCCTGATGATTCAATGGGAAAACTGAGACCATTCACTGAAAGCTTCTTTTTCTTCTCCTATCATCATCTCACATCACTCTTTTCATTACAGTCTGAAGAAAGACTGTCTTTTCTTGCCTTCAAAGCCAATCTTTCTTTGTGAACTCTTGTTCTCTCCCATTACTTCCCATATTATCCCGGATATTGCCCCCAATTTTATCCTCTCTCTCTCTCTCTCTAATCTTTAATCCCTTCCTGCCTACTGGTTTCTTCCCTACAGTTTATAAACATACCCAAGTCTCTTCTGACCTTAAAAACTCTCACTAGATCCTGCTGTTTCTGCTAATTAGCATCCTTATATTTCCTAATGTTTTTAGATGAACTCATTGAAAAGACCATCTACACTGTATCTCCAATTCCTCTCCTCATTCTCTTCTAAATAATCTATGATTTGATTCCATATTTCATCATGCAACTGACATTACTCTCTCCAGAGATACTAATGATTTCTGAATATCTAGCTTTTATATAACACTTTAGGGTTTACAAAGCACTTTACCCATGTTATCTCAATTGATACTGGAAAACCCTACGAAGTAGGTGCTATTATTATCCCCATTTTATAGGAAACTGGGATTGAAAATGGTCTAGTGAGTGGCCAAAGGTCACACATCTAATAAGTGCCTGAGGTAGGATTTGAATTTCAGTCGTTCTGATTTGAAGTTCTATACTACCCATTTTGTGATTTAGCTGCCTCCAACTACCAAAATCTAAGGACCTTTTCTTGATCTTTTTTTTTCTTGAGCTCTGAAGCATTTGACCTTTTGACCACCTTATTATCCTTGATATTCTCTTCTATCTGGGTTTTTGTGATTTTGTGTTATGTTAGTTCTCCTCATCTGACTTTGCTCCTTTGCTGACCTTTCATCCATGTCACACATACTAACTTTGGCTGTCACTACAGGCTCTGTCCTCAGCCCTCTTCTTTTTATTTCTATGCTTTTACATGGTGAACTCACAGTTCCAATAGATTCAATGATCATCTCTATGTAGATGATTTCTGATCTACATAATTAGTCCTAGTCTCTCTGCTGAGCTTCAGTTTTACATCACCGAATGCCTGCTGGACATTTCAAATTATTCTATAAACATCTCAAACCACACTAAAAACATTACAAGATATAAAATGAATAATTTTTATTATATTAAATTTAAAATGAGTTGTACAAACAAAACCAATGTAACCAAGATTAGAAGGAACTAGGAAAAAACTTTATAACAATTTTATCAGATAAAGGTCTCATTTCTCAATTATATAGAGAACTAAGTCAAAATTTTAAGAATACAAATCATTCCCTAATTGACAAATGATCAAAGGATATGAACAAGTAGTTTTCAGATGAGAAAATCAAAGCTATCAATAATCACATGAAAAATGTTCTAAATCACTCTAGAATAGAGAATTGCAAATGAAAACAACTCTGAGGTATCATCTCACATCTATCAGATTTACGAATATGACAGTAAAGGAAAGTCATAAATGTTGGAGGGGATGTGGCAAAATTGGGACACTGATGCATTCTTGGTGGAGTTGTTGCTTTTTTCTGAAATCATCTTGCTTTATCATTTCTTATAGCACAATAATATTCCATTACCAACATGTACCACAATTTGTTCAGCCATTCATTCCCATTTTTCATTTCTTGATAGAGATATCAATACAGTGATAACAAGTTTGCCATTCCCTTCTCTAGCTCATTTTGCAGATGAGGAAACTGAGGCAAGCAGAATGAAGTGATTTGCTCAGGGTTCCATAGCTAGTAAGTAGCTAAGGCCAGATTTGAACTTAGGAAGATGAGTCTTCCTGACTCTAGTCCTGGTATTCTATCTAATGTGTCACCTAGCTGCCCCCTGTTAAAATTCATTTTATTTATTCCCAAACCCACTTTCTTTCCCATTTTTTCTATTTCTATAGAGAACATCATTATTTTTTCAGTCCTCTAGGATCTGAACTGCAATATTACTGATGACTTCTCATTCTCCTTCACCCTACATCTCCAATTAGTTGTCAAATCTTGTCATGTCTTTCTCCATAACATCTCTTCTGTCTGGCTCCTTTTATCCATTCACACAGCTACTATCCTAGTTCAGTTTCTCATCATCTCTGGCCTAGATTACTACAAGAGCCTTCTGATTGGACTCCCTGTCTCAAATCTTTCTCCCTTCTAATCCAACTTTTACCCAGCTGTCAAAGTGATCTTTCTAAATCATAGATTTGACTGATTCATTTCCCACTCAATAAACTTCAATGGTTCCTTATTACCTCTAGTGTCAAATATAATATCTTTTGTTTAGCATTTAAAGTTCTTTACAATCAGACCTCTTCCGACATTCTATCTCCCATTTCTGTGTCTTTGACTCTCCCTATATACCTGGAATTCACTTCCTCTGCATTTTCACCGCTTGGAATTCTCTTTTTCCTTCAGGCTTCAGCTCAATTGCTATCTTTCTTGGTCTCTCTTAACTGCTAATACTCTCCTTTCTAAGGCTACCTTCCCTCTATTCTGCATGTAGCTTGTATGTTACTACTTATGTGTGCTTCAGACTGTGATTTCCTTTATGGAAGGAACTATTTAAAATTTTCTTTGCATTTTCAGTGCTTAGCACAGTGGTTGGCACATGGCAAACACTTAACAAATACTTGTCGATTGATTGATCGGTCCCAAGAGAAAAGATGAAAGTGGAACGAGAATAACAAAAAGGCAAAAAAGTTGAACAGATATCTCTGCAATCTGTCACAAGTGACAGTGGAATGCCCACATCTGGACTCTAACATCTCAGTCCTTAATGTGCTGCCTGAGGAAGTTGACGAATGAATATCTAATATATATCGAAATCATATCTACATATTTTTCTGGGTATACGCATGTATTTTTTCCCCAGAGATGTTGAAGTTGAAGATGAAGACTGAATGCAACAACAGTGATAACATGGTTATCAGTGATAAAATCTCTAATTATTAATTATTAGCTTCAAGTGAGGCAAAAAAAGAAACCAATTTATGCTCATTATAGTTATTTGCCACTGGCAAGTGGGATGTTCAGCAAAGAGTCCAAATTGAAGAAGGATTTCTTATGAATGAGGAGCTCTTCTCACCACTCTTTTGTAGATGCCATTGTGCTCATTGTCCCATGCACTTGTAGCCTCTTTTTCCTCGTAAAGTTTCGTAAGGGAATATTCTATTATCTTGTATTTTCAGAGACATTTGTATTTTCCCTTCTCTTACTCTACCCTTTACCCTCTGAAATGTTACTTCTATGCCAAATATTCTACTTAAATTTTCATTTTTAAGATCAAAAAAAGATAAATGGGGACTTGCATCCCAGATTTTCAACTTCCAATTATTTATATACATGCATCTGTAATGTCTAATTATACAACAAAGCAGTCATTATCTAAACTATTTGGCATTGAATAAAATATAGAAAAATAGTCAAAGGCATAGATTAGATGGATTAGATGATAGCAAAATTGACCTAGAAGCATATATAGTTCAATATCAAATAAACGTCAGAACACAGGACACTAGGTAAAGTAATTTCTGTGGGACATTAAAGGACTAATTCTTCTTGTATTTGTTTGAAGGCAGAGATAAAAGTACCAACAGAAAGGAAGAGACTGAAGATGTTAGCAGGGGAAATGTATGAGAAAGGCAAGAGTGTGTTGGTGCATGTATAGCAATGCGGTGGGAGGTGTATGCACACACATACACTTACGAATAATCTAGGGGGCAGCTGGGTAGTTCAGTGGATTGAGAACCAGGCCTAGAGATGGGAGGTCCTAGGTTCAGATCTGGCCTCAGACACTTCCCAGCTATGTGACCCTGGGCAAGTCATTTGACCCCCATTTCCTAGCCCTTGGAACAAATACACAGTATTGATTCCAAGACAGAAGGTAAGAGGTTTTTTTTTGTTTTGTTTTTTTTTAGAATAATCTGAATTAATAACATTTAAAATCTAGGCAAAAGGGCAGCTAGGTGGCTCAGGGGTTTGAGAGTCAGGCCCAGAGATGGGAGGTCCTGGGTTCAAATCTCACCTCAGACACTTACTAGCTGTGTGACCCTGGGCAAATCACTTAACCCCCATTGCCTAGCCCTTACCACTCTCCTGCCTTGGAACCAATACATAGTATTGATTCCAAGATGGAAGATAAGAGTTAAAAAAATCTAGGCAATCTACAAAAGAATAGACTGAGATTCACTTTACAAGCATTATCTATCTTTGAGGTACAAATGTTTATACTGAAAATTTAACAATAAGCTTCTTCTAATTCTCAGAGCTGGCTCCTGCACGCTCCTGGAGAAAGGTCCCCTAACAACTAGAAAGTAATGGAGGAAGTTAAGACTGCTGTAGAAGGCTTAGTCTAAGAGAAGAAAACATCTTTTTCTTCAAGATTAAGCTCAACCATCACCTTCAACATGAAGCATTTCATAATACCCCCAAATGCTAGTGCCATCCCCCAAACTTTGTTGTTTTGTTGTTTAGTCATTCAGTTGTATTTGCCTCTTCATGACCCTATGAGCCATAACACATCAGGATCTTCTATCCTCCATTGCCTCCTTAAGTCTGTCTGAGCACATGTTTGTTGCTTCTGTGACACTATCCATCCATCTCATCCTCTGTCATTCCCTTCTTTTAAAATACTGTCCATGGGGTTTTCTTGGGAAGATACTGGAGTAGTTGGCTGTTTCCTTCTTTAGTGGATCGCCCTTTGCCAGAACTTTCCACTACATCCTGGAGGATAAGGAGGGTGCGTTAGAGAAAAACAAAGCCTTTGTAACAAATATAGAGGTTCCAAAAAGTCTTAGTGAAGTTTTAAATTTAGCTTAAACTAAGCTCAAAAAGGTGGAAAATCTTTTAAATTTACCTTAAAACTACATGAAATCACTTAAGATGCCCTGTATATTGTTAAGAAAAACAAATTACTACATAAACTGTGCCTGAAATGTATTTTATTATACATCTTGGGTACATCATCTTTCTGGGAAGAGGTTGGCAGCAAGTTTCATTATTAGCCTTTTGGAATCATAGTCCATCATTGAATTATTAGACTTCTAAAATCTTTCAAAATTTTTTTCTTTAAAATTTGTTGTTGTGTAAATTGTTAATTTATTTCATTCTGCACAAATTCACTCAGATCATCCCAGATTTTTCTGGAACTGAACATCTCACAATGTCTTGGGGTACAATAATAATTTTTTTAATTTATTTTTTATTTTGTTTTTTTATCAATTACATGTAAACAAAAATTTTTAGCATTTGTTTTAAAAAATTTTGAGTTTTAAATTATCTCCTTCCTTCTGTCCTCTTCCAACTCTAAGAAAAGGCAAGCAATTTGATAAAGATTATACATGTGAAGTCTTGGAAACATTTTCATATTACCCATGTTGCAAAAGAAAATGCAGACCAAAAAAAAAACTGAAGAATAATAAAGTTTTAAAAGTATGTTTCAACCTGCATTCAGCCATCATCAGTTCTTTTGCTAGAGGTGGATAGTATTTTTCATCATAAGTCCTTCATAATTGTTTTGGATCATTGTATTGTTGAGAATAGTTAAGTCATCCAGAGTTGATCATATAATATTGTTATTACTGTGTACAAAGTTCTCCTGTTTCTGCTCATTTTACTTTGCACCAGTTCATGTAAGTCTTCTCAGGTTTTTCTGAAAGTATCCTGCTTGTCATTTCTTATAGCACAATAGTATTCCACCACAATCTAGTACCACAACTTGTTCAGCCATTCCCTAATTGATGGATATTCCCTCAATTTCCAATTCTTTGCCCCACAGAAAGAGTTCTTGTAAACACTTTTGTTTATATTGGTCTTTCCCTTTTCCTGTTCATAATCTTTTTGGGATACAGACATAGTAGCAGTATTGATGGGTCAAAGAGTATACACAGTTTTACAGCCCTTTGAGCATATTTCTAAATTGCCCTTAAGAATGACTGTATCAGTTCCATGCTCTACCAACAGTACATTAGTGTCTCTATTTTTCCACATTCCCTCCAACATTTGTCATTTTCCTTTTCTGTCATATTAGCTAATCTGATAGGTGTGAGATGATACCTCAGAGTTGTTTTAATTTACATTTCTCTAATCAGTAGTGATCTAGAGTGTTTTCCCATGTCTATTGATAGCTTTGATTTTTATCTGAAAACTACCTGTTTATATCCTTTGTCCATTTATCAATTGGGCAATGACTTCTATTCTTATAAACTTTGTTCCATTCTCTATATATTGGAGAAATAAGGCTTTTATCAGAGGAAATCACTAAAAAAAATTCCCTGCAGCTTCCTGCTTCCATCTAATCTTAGTTGCATTGGTTTTGTTTCTACAAACTTTTTAATTTGATGTAATCAAAATGATCCATTTTATACCCTATAATTCTTTCTATCTCTTGTTTGGTCACAAATTCTTCCCTTATCCACAAACTTGACAGAGAATTCTTTCATGTTCCCCTGATGTGTTTATGGCATCACCCTTTATGTCTAAATTATGTTCTCATTTTGACCTTATCTCAGTATTTTTAGTATGAGATGTTGGTTTATATCTAGTTTCTGCTCAAGTGCTTTCAAGTTTTCCCAACAGTTTTTGTCAAATAGTGATTTCTTGCCCTCAAATCTTAGATCTTGTGTTTGTCAAATACTAGATTACCATGGTAATTTACTATTGTGTATTATGCACTGAATCTGTTCCACTGATCTACCATTCTATTTTTTAGTCAGTACCAGATGATTTTGATGATACTTAATACATTATGAGATCTGGTTCTGCCAAGCCACCTTCCATCACATTTTTTCTTTGATTCCCTTGAGATTCTTGACTTTCTGTTCTTCCAGATGAATTTTATTCTTTTTTTTCTAGCTCTGTAAGTTTTTTTTAAAGTAATTTGATTGGTATGGCACTGAATAAGTAAATTAATTTAAGTAGAATTGTCATTTTTTATTGGATTGGTTTAACCTACCCATGAGGCATTAATATTTCTCAAATTATTTAGAAATGGCTTTATGTAAAAAGTGTTTCATATTTGTGTCCATAGATTTCTTAGGTTTGTCTTGACAGGTAGACTCTCATGCATTTTATATTGTCTGGTATTATTTTAAAATGGAACATCTTTCTATCTCTTCCTGCTGGATTATATTGGAAATATATAGAAATGCGGATGATTTATGTGGGTTTATTTTATGTCTTGTAAACTTGCTAAAGTTGTTAATTATTTCAACTGATTTTTAGTTGATTATCTAGGATTCTCTAAGTATACCAAATCATCTGCAAAAAGTAGTATTTTTGTTTCTTCATTGCCTATTCTAATGCTTTCAATCTCTTTTTCTTCTCTCATTGCTGTAGCTAGTATTTCTATAACAATATGAATAATAGTGGTGATAATGGGCATCCTTGCTTTACCTCTGACCTTATTAGAAAGGCTGCTAGCTTATCGCCACTATAGATAATGCTTGACAATGGTTTTAGATAGATATTACTCATCATTTTAAAGACAGTTCCATTTATTCCTTTGCTTTCTAGTTTTTAAAGATGAATGAATATTGTATTTTGTCATAAGCTTTTTCTGAATCTCTAGATATAATTGTGATTTCTATGGGTTTTATTATTGATATAGTAAGTTATTGAAAGATCCTAGCATTCCTAGTACAAATCTTACTTGGTCATAGTTTATAATTTTTGTCTTATATTACTGTTATCTCCTTGCTAATATTTTATTTAAAATGTTTGCATCAATATTCATTAGGGAAATTGGTCTATAATTTTCCTTCTCTGTTTTTGCTCTTCCTAATTTAGGTATCAACACTATATTTGTATCATAAAAGGAATTTAGTTGGAGTTTTTCTTTGCCCATTTTCCCAAATAGTGTATATAGTATTTGTATTAATTGCTCTTTAAATGTTTGGGAGAATTTGCTTGTAAGTCCATATGGTCCTGTGGTTTTTTCCCTTAAGAAGTTCATTTATAGCTAGTTAAATTTATTTTTCTTAGATAGGGTTATTTAAATATTCTTTTTCCTCATCTGTTAATCTGGGTTATTTATATTTTTATAAATATTCATCTTCACTTTTCAGATTTATTGGTGGGCAAAATAACTCCTAATAATTGCTTTCATTTCCTCTTCATTAGTGGTAAATTCACCCTTTTCATTTTTGATAGTAGTAATTTGGTTTTCTCTTTTAAACCAAATTAAGCAATAGTTTATCTATTTTATTGTTTTTACCTATAAAACTATCTTCTAGTTTTATTTATTAGCTCAGTGTGTATTTTTTACTTTCAATTTTATTGATCTTTTTGATTTTCAGGATTTCCAAATTGATGTTTAGTTGGGAATTTTTAATTTATTCTTTTTCTAGTTGTTTTTTTTCCATTGCATACTCTATTCGTCAACTTTCTCTTTCTCTATCTTATTGATGTAAACATTTAGAGATTACAAATTTCCTCCAAGTACTACTTTGGCTACATCTCATGAACTTTGATATGTGGTCTCATTGTCATTCTCTCTAATGAAATGGCACAATAATATTCAATATAATTAATGTTATATTTTGTTTAGTCATTTTTCAACATATGGGTACTTCCTTCATTTTCAGTTCTTTGCTCCTGAAAAAAAGGGATGCTATAAACATTTTTGTGATATGGATCTTTTCCTTCCTTTTCTCTCTTTAACATCATATCCAAAACTAAAAGAACAGAAGTGGAACTTTTGATCACTGGTCCCTGCCCCATATGGAAACCCATATACTGAAGAATGGCTAAACAATGACTTAATTTAACCCGGCTCTGAGCAATTGCCAGGGGACTTTCGAGGTTCATTCAATAGACAACATCTTCTCCTAACCTCTCAATCCTAATTTATCCATATTGGGGAACCCCCCCCCCACTCATGAAACAACCTGGAGTGTCTCCCTAGTAAGGAGGGGTGGAATGAGTAGCTTTGGCCCATATACATTCGGTCAAGGGGGTTACCAGAGCACACCCCAAATATCTGCTACCCCCCCTTTCTACATATAATAAGAATTAAAATCAGTAAAGGTCCATGGAAAGACAAATAAAAAATTAATTGGAAACTAAACAATCTAATGCTAAGAAAGGGGTGGGTCAAAGAACAAATTATAGAACAAAAGCTTTTTGCTATTTGAATTGTTTCTTTCTGGCTGATTGTAGTATTTTATCCATGGCTTCGGGCTCTCAAATTTAGCTATAATATTCCTGGGAATTGTTATTTTGGGATTTATTTTAGGAGATGATCTGTGGATTCTTTCAATTTCTATTCTAATCTCTTGTTCAAGGATATCAGGACATTTGATCCAGCCCTGCCACTGCTGGATTTGTACCCCAAAGAGATAATAAGGAAAAAGACTTGTACAAAAATATTCATAGCCATACTCCTTGTGGTGACAAGAAACTGGAAAATGAGGGCGTGTCCATTGATTGGGGAATGACTAAACAAATTCTGGCATCAGATGGTAATGGAATACTAGTGTGCTGAAAGGAATAATGAACTGGAGGAATTCCATGTGAACTAGAAAGACCTCCAGAAATTGATGCAGAGCAAAAGAAGCAGAACCAGTAGAACATTGTACACAGAGACTGAGAAATTATGACACAGTAAAATGTAATGGACTTCTCAACCAGCAGCAATGCAATGATCCAGGACAATTCTGAGGGACTTATGAGAAAGAATGCTATCCACATCTAGAGAAAGAACTATGGGAGTAGAAACACAGAAGAAAACATATGATTGATCATGATGATAGTTTGATGAGGATATGATTGGGGATGTTGACTTCAGATAACCACTCTATTGAAAATATTATTAATATGGAAATGGGTTTTGAACAATGATACTCAGTGGAATTGATTGTTGGCTCTGGGAGGGGAGAGAGGAGAGGAAGGAAAGGACATGAGTCATGTAACCATGGAAAAAATATTCTAAAACAAAAAAATAAATGAATAAATAAATAATAGAAAGAATATCAAGCAAATTTTCTTTGATGATTTCTCATATGATGTATAGGCTTTTTTTTTTCATCATGACTTTTAATAGTCCAATAATTGTTAGATTGTCTCTCCTCAATCTAGTTCCTAGGTCAGTTTTTTTTTCAATGAGATATTTCATGTTTTCTTCTGTGTTGTTTTTCATTCTTTTGATTTTGTTTTTATTGTTTCTTGATGTCTCATGAAGTCATTAGGTTCTAGTTGCCCAATTATAATTTTTAAGGAATGATTTTTTTCTGTGAGTTTTTGAACCTCCTTTTCCATTTAGATAGTTCTACTTTTTAAGAAACTCTTTTCTTAACAACTGCTTAATCATATAGGTTGATGGGGATATGATTGGGGATATAGACTCTAAACAATCACCCTAGTGCAAATAACAATAATATGGAAATAGGTTTTGATCAACGACACATGTAAAACCCAGTGGAATTGCTCATTGCTTATGAGAGGGGGGTGGAAGGAGGGGTGGAAAGGAACATGAATCATATAACCATGGAAAAATTTTCTTATAAAAAACTCTTTTATTCATTGGATTTTTGTACATTTTCCCCCTCTTGGTGAAATCGGCTTTACATTGTTTTCATTTCTTTTCCCCATTTTTCCTCTGTCTCTCTTAACTGATATTTGAAATCCTTTTTGAGGCCTTCCAGAGCTTGAAACTAATTCATATTTTTTTCTGTCTAGTTTTGTGTGTAGATGCTTTGCTCTCACTGTCCCCTTCTGAGTCTATGCCTTGCTCTTCTTAGACTCCAGGAAATTTTTCTGTGTTTAGTTGTTTTTTGTTTGTTTGTTTTTTAATGCTTGCTCATTTTCTCAGGCTTTTTCTTGACTTTTACTTTTATCTTAAAGGTGGGCTCTGTTCTCAGGGTAGAGCACTCTCTTATACTTCAGCTTCTCCTTGCCGCCACCTTTAGCTCTATTTCTGGGTTTCTGCAAGTTTCAGTTCTTCCAGGGTGGTATGATGATCTGTAGGCTAAGACCTCTGAAAACCACCTCCCTCTGCTGATTCAATCACCCCCTGGGTGCAGAGCTCAAAGCACTATGTTATGCTTTGTACCTTCTACTGGGGCTCAGGGTCTAGACGCAGACTTGGGCAGAGGTGTTAAGCCTCGATCTGGGCTTGATCATGCCAGGCACACTGTGGACTACCTTGCATTGTGGCTTGTAACCTTGCCCTGAGTTCAAGTAGGGGCTCTGGGCCTTGCTCTGGAGCTGGGGTTGGCAACCTTTTTGGCTGTGAGAGCCATAAACGCCACATTTTTTAAAATGTAATTTCCTGAGAGCTGTACAGTGCTCACAATGCGCGCTCCTGTAACAGTGCCTGAAAAAAAATTGACATTATGGCTCCTGCAGAAAGAGCCATATCTGGCCCTCAAAATATGGCTCGAGAGCCATACGTTGCCGATCCCTGCTCTAGAATTACACAGGCTAGGCATGCAACAGACTGCGTTGTGTTAGAGCGAGGAGCCTCAGTTTGGGCATGAGCAGGAATTCAGAGTCTTCTTCTGGGCTTGCATCAGCCAGGCACACCATGAACAGACCTGCACTAGTGCTTGGGACCTCACTGCAGGCTTGGGCTGGGGCTTGGAACTTGGCTGAGGCAGGATCTCAGGGTGTTGAAGTTGGCTTGGGCTCAGGTTCAGAATCTGGAACCGTAGATGAGGAGTCGGCAGGGGTAAGAGGGTAGAAGGGAGGCTTGCTGTTGGCTTGTGCCAGCACTCCTTGGAGAGTAGCCTTGCTGCAGGCTGTACTCCCCTCTCATCTTAGTGAACCAGACCTTCTCTGCCTGCCTTCTAAGTTGCTTTCTGCAGGAAACTTTCTCCACTCTATCCCTTTGTTGGTTCTTTCATTCCAGTGTTCATTTTGAAACATTATTTTAAGTTTGGAGAGAATTCTCAGCATGTTGTAAGAAGAATGGAAAGGTAAGGAGGAGTCATTATAAAGAGTTTTATTTATTTCTTTTAATTATTTAATTTTTTGTTTCCATATCATTCACTCTTATAAGTGAATAATCATATAAAACCAAAACCCCACAACATAAACCCAAATAAACAAGTCAAAAATCACATGCTTCCATCTACATTCTGACTCCAACAGTTCTTTCTCTGGAGAAAGCATTCTATGTCATAAGTCCTTCAAAATTGTCCTATATCATTGTATTGCTGAAAGAAGCTAAGTCTGTCACAATTGATCATTCCCCACATTTTAAAAAAAATCTCTTTGGGTTATAGACTTATGAGAGGTATTACTGAATCAAAGAATATGCATTATTTTATAGTCCTTTGGGTATAGTTCCAAATTGCCCTCCAGAATGATTGGATCAGTTCACAATACCACCAGCAATGGATTAGTGTCCCAATTTTGCCACATCTCCTCCAAAAAATATTTATTGTGTTCCTTTACTGTCACATTGGCCTATCTGATAAGTATGAGGTGGTAGCTGAGAGTTGTTTTAATTTGCATTTCTCTAATCAAGAATGATTTAGAACATTTTTTATGATTATTACTAGCTTTGATTTCTTCTTCTGAAAACCATTTATTCATATCCTTTGACCATTTGTCAAATGGGGAATGATTTATATTCTTATAAATTTGACTTAGTTCTTTATATATTTGAGAAAGGAGACCTTTATCAGAGAAATTTTTTATCCTTTTTTCCCCAGTTTGCTTTTGGTTACATTGGTTTTCTTTGTAAACACCTTTTTAATCTAATATGATCAAAATTATTAATTTTACATCTTTTAATGTTTTCTATCTCTTTTTGGTCTTCAATTCTTCCCTTCTCCTTAGATCTGAGAGGTAAACTATTCTATGTTCCTTTAATTTACTTATAATGTCACCCTTTATGTCTAAACCACACACCCATTTTAACTTTATCTTGGTATAGGGTGTGAGTACAAAGAGTTTTAAGTGATTAACAGAGTCTATATTTGATTCTGAAGTTAAAGGGAAGTCACTGGAGCTCACTGAGCAGGAAGGTAACATTGTCAGATCTATGAAAACAATTTTAAGTGAAAAATCACCTTGCGTAGAATATATTAGGGTAGGAAATGACCCTAAAGAATCAGGACCAGTTAGAAGCCTATTAGTCCAAGTGAAAGGTGATGAACTAGTTTGTTTGAAAGGAGAGGAAGAGGTATATACAAATTAGGGTTTGAAGACAGAAATGACAAGATTTAGCAATAATTTGTTTCTGTGAGATGAGTGGGAGAGAGAAGTTTACCCTGAGCTTGTGATCTGGTGACTAGGAAGATGGTAACCTCTACCATAGTAATAGGGAAGTTCAGAAGAAGAGGAAGGATTTGGAGGATGACAAGTTCTGCTTTGGACATGGTGAATTTGATATGTCTATAGGATGTCTAGTTCAAAATACTTAACAGGTAGTTGAAGAGGTGTGACTGTAGCTCAGGGGAGAGGCTAGGGTTAGATATATCAATCTGGGCATCAACTGCCTGGAAATGATCATTGAAGCTTTGAGAATTGATAGGATTATCAAGGGAGAGAGTATAGAGAAAAAGATAAAAGACCCCAGGATAGACCATTGGTGGAGAATTTTTATTAGTGGACATGGCACAGTTAATTTTTCATCCATTTTCACAGATCTGTTGTAGATTGATTTTTCAGGAAGTTTAACTATGAAGAGGTGGAGAGATGTTGGACAAGAGTTGGAAGGGATGGTGGAGTCAGGTGAATGTATTTAAAGCAGTGATTCCCAAAGTGGGCTCCACCGCCCCCTTGGAGGGTGCTGCAGCGATCCAGAGGAGCGGTGATGGCCACAGGTGCATTTATCTTTCCTATTAATTGCTATTAAAATAAAAAAATTAATTTCCAGGGGGCTAAGTAATATTTTATTTTGGAAAGGGGGCAGTAGGCCAAAAAAGTTTGGGAACCACTGATTTAAAGGATGGGTATATTTGTGGGCAGCAGGTTAAGTAGCCAGAAATGGCAGGGAAAGACCAAAAATGTAAAAGAGTGGGGAGGATAGTGAGGGGAAATTTTATGAAGATGTCAAAAGATGACATCAGTGGTGTACATTGGCAAAAAGGAGGGCTAGCTCTTCATGAAAGACGTCATCAGGAGGAGATAGTGGGAGAAAATGTCTGAGATCAGGGGAGAAAAAGAAGAAGCTCTTGGTGAATGTACAAATGTGTTTTTTCAGTGAAATACAAGGATCTACCTTTCTTCTCTGGGTATTGTTTGTCTTCTCTTACCATAACCTCTACCTCCCAGCTCCCATATTCATCCTCCCCAACTCTACTACACCCTATGCCCCGTTTTAATCCTTTTCACTCTTTCCACTGTACTTTCAGGAAATTCCATTCCACAATAAGAAAACTCTCCTATGTCCTGGACCTCTTTCTTTCATACTCCTTCCATGTAATAATCCTCATTGAGACCTATCTCTTTCTAATAACATTACATCTCCACAACCCTCTCAGCACTAATCCCCTAAACACACTGGTGTTGTCAAGGGCAATCAAAATACTCCTTGTTCTCCAGGGTCACTTCCAGGCTCTTCCTTTACTTACATCACCCAGTAACTTATCCTATTTTAAATTATTCTCAGACAAAATTTTCCAACCAGCCAAACCATAGCAATTCTCAGGTCATTCTCCCTCCTTTCACATGGAATTTAGCACAAGGCTCATCATCATCCCCTTCTCACCAGCTCCTGCCCCCAACTTCAGTATTGGTAGGGGGAAAGGAGAAGGGAATCATTTATTAAGTGCTTACTATGTGCCAGGCACTATGCTAAGCATCTTACAGATAATATCTAATTTGATTCTCATAACAATACTGAAAGGTAGGTGTGATGATGATGATGATGATGATTTTAAACGCTTACCTTCTGTCTTAGAATCAATACTGGGTATTGGCTCCAAGGCAGAAGAGTGGTAAGGGCTAGGCAATGGGAGTTAAGTGATTTGCTCAGGGTCACACAGCTAGGAAGTGTCTGAGACCAGGTTTGAACCCAGGACCTCCTGTCTCCGGG
Source organism: Gracilinanus agilis (assembly GCF_016433145.1). Lineage (NCBI taxonomy): Eukaryota > Metazoa > Chordata > Mammalia > Didelphimorphia > Didelphidae > Gracilinanus > Gracilinanus agilis. The sequence continues at coordinate 234,700,810 of NC_058131.1, read as the reverse complement.
CCTGACTCTCAATGCACTGAGCCACCCAGCTGCACCCTAGGTGTGATTATTATTCTCATTTTACCGATGAAGAAACTGAGGCAGAAAGATAAGTGACTTATCCAGGGTCACACAGTAAGTGTCTGAGATTAGATTTGAATTCAAGTCATCCCAATTCTAGGCCTAGGACTATATCCACTGAATCATCTAAATGCTTCTGTTCTCATCAATGCTCTTTCAAATTTCCTAACTTCTCAATTCCTCAGCCTCCTTCAGTACTATAACTTGCTCCTTCAATCTACTTCAGTCACATATTGGAATGGTCACACATTAGATCTCACCATTACCCATTAATGTTCCACTTAATTAAAAATTCTAACTATAACTCTAAGAAAAACTACATAGCATCCCAAATCTCCTTCTGCCTCACCTATCCTAAACACATTTACCAACCTCATTGAGGACCTCCAATCCCTCTATCACTCCATACTTTCTCAGGATATGAATTCTATGCCGATTCCACTTTCTTCCCTTTCCAAGATCAACACAGGAGTCAGCTCTTTCAACTCTATACTGTCCTCTGCTCTCAAATCCCTTTCCCATTGTCGTATTGCAGATTATTTCTTGCCAAACCCTGGTTCTCTATTATTCCCACCATCCAGTTTCCCTGGATCCACTCACTTGCTGCTGAATATAGTTGAAGGAAACCTCATAAGTGTGCCAACTAGATACATTAAAATTTCATATTGTCCATCTTCAACTGGGTCTTTACTACAGCTAGGTAGTCCTTTTATTCCTCTCTTAATTGATTCCCTATATCACTCTCCACAGAAGTTATTCCAAATCTTCTCTTTTCTCCAGAAACTTCCCTTCTTGCTTTCCCTCTCCATTCTCTCTCTCTCTCTCTCTCTCTCCTAAGAAACCTGCCATTTATTTTTCTGAGGAAATTGAAGCCATCAATGCAAATTCTCTCTTCTCCCATTCTTTTTTCTTTTTTCACTAAAAAGTAGCATTTTAGTGATAGATATGGGAGAAATAAAATATGCAAATTTGCTCTCAAATAAAGAAAATATTGTTGTTGGAATGTTAGTTATTTTATTATATATGTATATACACATACATGAGTTTCAACAAAATTATAAACGGCAACTTAAAACTCAAATATAACAAAATTTCAAGTTCTAGTAGATTCTCCTTAGATATTAGGACAGAAGAATAACACTTAATTGTGCTAACATAGAGTTAAATAAATATTCCTCATGCAAGATTTAATATCCTATGTAAATTATATTTTTAAAAATCCAATTTAGAAATTCCTATCACTGTTGCAGCTCTCCTTTAGGGAATGAAACTAGTTCTTTTCTTGGTGGGGGTTGCCATTTTGATGGCAATTTGCCTGTGTATTCATTAGACAGCAAGAAAGAGAATTTGCCTCAGGAAGCACTAGGCTTCCTGAAAAAAGCACATCCTTTTTAATATAAGAAAAATGTTCTCCAGTTCTCTTCATTCAAAAAGCCCTTTGACAGCATCCCTCACTAACTTCCTTTCCCTCAGTTCCAGAAAAAGAGGTGATCTTTCTCCAATACTTCTATCCATGTACTTGAGTCCAACTATTCTCTCACTCTCCAACAGATAATAGACTCTATTACCCACCCCCCCATTCTTACCCAACTGTCTTGAATCTTTAATCCCTCCCTACCCTCTGAAACATTTTATTTTATTCTTTGCTTTGAAATATGCCCAACATTTCCCCACCGTAAAAAAAAATCCTTCCACTCAGGCTATCATTCAATATCTTTCCTCCTTTTCTGAGCAAGCTTCTTTGAAGACATTCTCTATATACTGCCTCCACTTCCTCTCCTCAACACTTCATGTCCCTTTTTAATCTGGCTTCCAACCTCACCACTTGGTGGAAACTGTTCTCTCCAGCTACTAGTGATCTCTTAATTTCCAAAACTGATGGTATTTTCTGTCTTAATATTTTTTTGACCCCTCTAATGCTTTTTGACACTTAAACTCTCTCCTTTTAAGTATTTTCTCCTCTTGGTCTTTTCATGACAGTCCTTTTCTGGTTCTTCTTTTGTCTAATGCTTCTTTTTAGGAGACTTCCTTTGCTGGCTCATCATCCAAATCATGATCTGCTTATCATAGGTTTTCCCCAAGATTCTGTCTAGTCCGGTGATGGCAAACCTATTATAACACACATGCCAGCAGTGACACACATAGTCATTTTTGATGACACATGGCCACATGTGGCTGCATACAGAGAAGTATGGGGCTGCATGCTGAGGATGAAACATTTGCTGTAATGTAGTGTATATACTCTGTGTGCTATAGATGACAATTCTACCTATATTAATTTACCTATTTTGGTTTATTAAATACAGTTATATATTACAATTATACATTTTTGTTATTTCAACTATAAATATCGTGAAATTATGTTTTTTTTCTTGAAGTGACACACCACCCGAGTTATGTTTGGTTTTTTTTTTGGCAAATTTTGACACACCAAGCTCAAAAAGTTGCCCATCACTGGTCTAGTCTAGGTCCTCCTCCCCCACCAGTCTTTTCTTTGAGTTCAGTACTATATCACCAATTGCTTATTGGACAAATCAAACAACGTTCCAGAGACATCTCAAAACTCAGCCTGCCCCAAACTCATTCCCTTTCCCCAAGTCCCTTCTTTCTTTCAAATTTCCTTACTTCTGTCAAAGGCAGCACCACCCTTCCATTCTTTCAGGTTTATAACCTCTACATTATTCTCATTACTTCATTCTCCCTCACCCTATGTATCTCACTAGTTACCAATCTTGTCCTTTCTACCTCCATATATCTAGCATTCAACTCCCTTCTTTTTTTAAGTTAAAAAGTTTTTTTTTAAACCCTTACTTTCCACCTTCGAATGAATGCCAAGTATTGGTTCCAAGGTAGAAGAGCGGTAAGGGCTAGGCAGTGGGGGTCAAATGATTTGTCCAGAATATCACACAGCTAAAAAGGGTCTGAGTCCAGATTTGATCCCAGGTTCTAGCAATTCCAGGTCTGATTTTCTATCCACTGAGCCACCTCGTTGCCCTGGCCCCCTTCTTTTTATAGACTCTGCTACCACCTTAGCTCAGACCCTCATCTCCTCTTGCCTGGATTATTGCAACAGTTAATTAGTCTCTCTCTCAGGTCTCTCCCCACTCTAGTCTATCCCATGCACTGCTGCCAAAGTAATCTTCTTTAGGAACAGATCTGACTACGTCTTGCCCCTTACTCACTAAACTCATGCTTCTGTTCCCTCTAGGATAAAATATCAACTCCTTTGGGGAGCTTTTAAAGCCTTCACAACCTGGGTCTAATTTATCTTTCCTGCCTCAAGGATATTACTCTCCTCACTCCCACCATTACTGGGATTACTCTGCAGTCCAACCAAACTGGTCTTCTCTCTGATCCTCACACACCACCCTCTGCGGCTCTGCACTGGGTGACTCCCATGCTGAAAATGCATTTCTTCCGCACTTCTGCTTCACAGAGTTCCTGTCCAGCTCAAGCAGCCTCTTCTGCATAAAGTCTTTATTGCTCTTCTTAGGCAGCTAGGTGGTGCAATGGACAGAGTGCTGGACCTTGAGGCAGGAAGACCTGAGTTCAAATCCTGCTTCAGGTGCTAACTAGTTGTGCAGCCCTGGGCAAGTCACTTAATTTTGTTTGCTTCCGTTTCATCATCTGTCAAATAAGATGAAGAAGAAAAGACAGGGGACAGCTGGGTGGCTCAGTGGATTGAGAGCCACAGAGATGGGAGGTCCTGGATTCAAATCTGACCTCAGAAATTTCCTAGCTGTGTGGCCCGGGGCAAGTCACTTAACCCCCATTGCCTAGCCCTTGCCACTCTTTTTGCCTTAGAACCAATACCCAGTATTGATTCTAAGATGGAAGGTGAGGGTTAAAAAAAAAAAAAAGACAAATTACTCCAGCATCTCTGCAAAGAAAATCCCAAATGGAATCATGAAGAGTCAGACACAACTGAAATGACTGAATAACAAAGCTGCTGGTGCACTGCCTCTAAAATTATGATGTATTTACTTTGCATATATTTGTATTTATTTACTTTATATTTATTCTATACATCCTTCTATGTGTACTTGTCTTTCCTATTAGAATGTTAGCTCTTTACAAGTAGGGATTGTATCTTTCTTTGTACTGTTAGTCCCACATTTATCATATTACCTGGAATAGACTAGATATTTGAATGGAACCCTTGGCTCAAAGGGCCAGTTGCAGGAGACTCTCTTGATTGGTGGAAATGGATTGATTAATTAATGTCCTGAGCTTGGGTGAGGAATTGTGTTTGTAAAAGCTAAGGAGAAGAGAGGGTCTGGTCTTTGAGAGAGAAGACACATATTTGCAACTTCCCTTCAGTTCGAAAGGAGCGAAAGCTTCTTATGGGAAGAAACCAGTACTCCCTTTTGTAGAGGAATCAGTATTTCCTATTAAAAATGCTTGTTTGATCATCTATGTCCTTACTACATTTTTTAAGAAACTCTTACCTTCTATTTAAGAATTGGTACTAAGTAGTGGTTCCAAAGCACAAGAGTAGTAAGGGGTAGGCAGTAGGAATTAAGTGACTTGTCCAAGGTCACACAGCTAGGAAGTGTCTGAGGTCAGATTTGAACCCAGGACCTCCTGTCTCCAGGCATAGCTCTAAATCCATTGAACCACCTAGCTGCCTCCTCTTTCTAAAATCTTGAAGTTAAAACTAGGCGCAGCAGTCCAGGTGTGGTCTGACAAAGGCAGAAATTATTTAATAAGACCCTCATCTTCTAGGTATTTTTCTCACATAAACAAAGCTTGCAGTTGCTTTTTTGGTTGCTTTATCACTCTGAGCTTATCATAGCCTAAGACCGTAGGAGCTTTTCAAAGTAAACTACTGTTTAACTAACCATGTCTCCCCCATTTTACATTTGGGAAACGAACATTTTGAACTCTAGGATAAGTATTTATATTTTTCTTTTTTGATGAGACCTTTGATTTCATCTTTAGAGGCACCTCATAGTGAGGAACTTCCTTTACCAAGACTTTACAGTTTGCCTATTAAGTTTTCTCTTTGGAGGCAGCTTGCTAGCTCAGTGGATTGAGAACCAAGCCTAGAAGCAGGAGATCCTGGGTTAAAATCTGACCTATACTTCCTAGCTGTGTGACCCTGGGCAAGTCACTTAACCCCCATTGCCTAGCCCTTACCGCTTGTCTGCCTTAGAACCAATACACAATATTGATTCAAGGATGGAAGGTAAGGGTTTTTTTTTTTTTTTTTAAATTTTAAAAAAAGGATGTCTTTGGAGTTTGTTATTCAAGCGGTCCAAGGATCCTCATCTTGGTGTCATCTGCAAATCTGCAAATCTGATAATCTGATAAGCATGCCTTTATTTAAGTCATTGGTTAAAACATTAAACATCATAAGGTTAAACATAGATCTCTGCGGACTTACTGGACTACTCTTTGAGTTGGGCCAGGTCCAAATCTACATGGTTATCTAATACAAGGGTTCTTAACTTGGGGTCCATGAACTTACTCTTTTAAAAATATTTTGATGAATGTATTTCAATTTAATTGTTATACTTTGTAAACATTTATATTTTATTTTATGCCTTTAGAAACATCATTTTTTACTTTTTTATTTAGAATATTTTTCCATGGTTACATGATTCATAATCCCTCCTCCTCTGCTCTCTTCTCCCCCCTCCCAAAGTCGACAAGCAATATTACTGGGTTATACGTGTTTCATTGTTCAAAACATATTTCTGCGTTATTCATGTTTGCAGTAGAGTGATCCTTTAACATTAAAACCCTAATCACAGGGGGCAGCTGGGTAGCTCAGTGGAGTGAGAGTCAGGCCTAGAGACAGGAGGTCCTAGGTTCAAACCCGGCCTCAGCCACTTCCCAGCTGTGTGACCCTGGGCAAGTCACTTGACCCCCATTGCCCACCCTTACCAATCTTCCACCTATGAGACAATGCACCGAAGTACAAGGGTTTAAAAAAAAAAACCCTAATCACATCCCTATTGCACTACGTGATTGATCATATGTTTTTCTAATGCATTTCTGGTTCCACAGTTCTTTCTCTGGATGTGGATAGCATCTTTCTCCTAAGTTCTCCTGGATTGTCCTGGGTCATTGTGTTACTGCTAGTAGAAAATTGCCATAATGCATCAATCTCTGTGTATATGATTCTCCTGGCTCTGCTCCTTTCACTCTGCATCAATTCCTGGAGGTCGTTCCAGTTCACATGGAATTCCTGCAGTTTATTATTCCTTTGAACACTATAGTATTCCATCACCAACAGATACCACAATTTGTTCAGCCATTCCCCAATCAAAGGGCATCCCCTCATTTTCCAATTTTTTGCTAACACAAAGAGCACAGCTATAAATATTTTTTGTACAAGTATTTTTCCCTATGATCTCTTTGGAGTATAAACCCAGCAGTGGTATGGCTTGTTCAAAGGGCAGGCAGTCATTTAAAGCCCTTTGCACATAGTTCTAAATTGCCCTCCAAAATGGTTGGACCAATTCACAATTCCACCAGCAATGCATTAGTGTCCCAATTTTGCCACATCCCCTCCAGCATTTGTAATTTTCCTTTGCTGTCATATTTGCCAGTCTGCTAGGTATGAGGTGGTACCTCAGAGTTGTTTTAATTTGCATTTCTCTAATCAGGAGGGGCTTAGAACACTTTTTCATGTGCTTATTGACAGTTCTGATTTCATCATGTGAAAACTGACTATTCATGTCCCTTGACCATTTGTTGACTGGGGAATAGCTTGATTAAAAACATTATTTTTTAAAAAAGTTCCAGAAGATGGTGGAAAAGGTATAGGGACCCATTTGATTTCTACCAATTTAACTTCCAAAAAACAACAATATAACACCTCAAAACAAACTCTGAAGCAGCATAACTCACAAAAAGACAAGGTAAAATAACTTTTCAGCTCAAAACAACTTAGAAGGCCAGCATAAGGGATTGAGTGCACTGGAGTGGAGGTGGAGTACAGGACACCAGGGCATCCCTGCCAAGGCAACAGGGCTTGGACGCAGCTGAAGCAGCAGCAAAGGCTTCCAGAACTCTCTACCACAGATGGTAAAAGGGGTCAGACAACTGCTCAGGAGATTACAGGAGTCCCTTTGCTGGCTCTGGTGCAAGACTCTTGTCACATTGCCCATGTGCAGAACCAGGTCTCAGACTTGGGGTGCAGTCGCAGGTTGAGGAGGAGCACCACCACACACTAGCTTGCAGCCACAGGGGAGGAGGAGACCCTGGTCACAGTACCAAGGGGTAAAAGAGTGCTTGGGGTTATCCTTAGACCAGAGCACAGGCCAGGAGAATATTAAATACATCTCTCTTTACATCATACCACCTTGGAAGAACTGAAAACAGATAGATCCTCAGTGCCTGCTCTGAAGGCAGTTGCACAAGGAACTTGAAACTTGGAGCAATGCTACCTTCATCACAGTTTCAGAACCCAATTTTAACAGTTTTTTAAACTAAAAGAAAGGAAAAAGGCAGGAAGGTGAGCAAAAAACAAAAAAGAAGAAATACATCATAAAGTTATTTTGGTGACCGTAGATGCAAACTTCAGAAGAAGACAACAAAGTCAATTCTGCTGCACTGAAAGTCTCCAAGAAGAATATTAATTGGTCTCAAACCCAAATTAAATAATGGAGGAGCTCAAAAAGGATTTGAAAAATCAGACAGATAGAAGAAAAATTGGGAAAAGAAATGAGAGTGAAAATCATGAAAAAAAAGTCAATAGTTTGGTTGGGGAGGCACAAAAAATACTGAAGAAATTAATACCTTAAAAAAGACTAGGCCAATTAGGCATAAAAATACAAAGAGAAGAAAACAGAATTTTCTATATAGAAAAAGATATACAAAAATGCATTGTAGAGAAAAACTTCTCAAAAGACAGACCTGACCCTTTGGGAAAAGAGGTACAAAAATATACTGAGGAAAAGAACTCTTTACAAAGTAGAATTGGCCAAATGCAAAAGTAGGTACAAAAACTCATTCAAGTAGTCTTGCCTTAAAAATTAGAATTGAGCAAGTGGAAGCTAATGAACTCCATGAGATATATCAATGAAAGTCAAAAGAATGAAAAGGTAAAATAAAATGTGAAATAGGTCATGAAAAAAGCAACTGACTAATAAAATAAATCTGGGAAAGATAATCTAAGAATTATTGGACTATCTGAAAGCCATGATCAAAAAAAGGATCTTAGCCATCATCTCTCAAGGAGTCATCAAGAAAAACTGCTTTGATATTCTAGAAGCAGAAGACAAAATAGAAATTGAAAGAATTCACCCATCATCTCCTTAAAAGACCCCAAAAGGATAACTCCCAGGAATGTTATAGTCAAATTTCAAAACTCCTAGGTCAAGGAGAAAATTTTGCAAGCAGCCAAAAGAAACAACTCAAATATCATGGAGACACAGTCAGGATAATAAAAGACTTAAAAGTTTCTACATTAAAGGATAGGAGGTCCTGGAATATGAATACAAGTCATTCCTCAATTGATAAATAATCAAAGTAGATGAACAGACTCATCCAAAGTAATTAAAGCTCTCTACAGTAATGCAAAAACAATGCTCTAAATCACTATTATTTAGAGAAATGCAAATCAAAATTCTGGGGTAACACCTCACACCTATCAGATTGGCAGTTACAATAGAAAAGGAAAATGACAAAACTTGTAGGAAATATGGGAAAACATGAATGCATTGTTGTATGAGTTGGGAACTGATTCAGTCATTCAGGAGAGCAATTTGGACCTTTGCCCAAAGGCTTATAAAGCAGTACTTGATTCAGCAATACCATTTTTAGGTTTGTATCCAAAAGAGATTTTAAAAATGGAGGGGGGGAGCAGGGAGGACCTATATGTATAAAAATATTTCAATCTGCTCTTTCTAGGGAGGGCAAAGATTTGGAAAGTGAGGGGATACTCTATTAACTGGGGAATGAAAAGTAAGTTATGATATAAGTTAGTAATTGAATACTGTTGTGCTATAAGAAATGAAAATCAGGAGGAGCTCACAAAAACCTGAAAAGGCTTAGAGGAACGGAAGCAGAGTGAAATAAGCAGAACCAGGAGAACATTGTACATTAACAGGAATACTTTATGATGAACAACTGTGAATAACAGCTATTCTCAGCAATACAATGATCTAAAACTGTTCCAAATGCCTCATGATTAAAAAAAAATAACATCTACTCCCCGGAAAAAAGAACTGAGTCTGCAGATCAGAGCAAACTTTTTTACACTTATTTTTTTTAAATGTGGGATTCCTTCCACAAAAGGATTAATATGGGAAAATGTTTTACATGATTGCACATGTAAAATCTATATGAGATTGCTTACCATCTCAAGGGGAATGGGAGTGGAGAGGAGGAAAGGAGAGAGAGAATTTAAGAGTCTATTCTTTGAAAAATATTGGAAACTTTTTACATGTAACTGGGGAAAAATTTTAATTTAATTAAATTTTTAAAAGAAAAAGATAAGGCCCAGGTATCACTAGGCAGCCAAAGGCATTCATAACTCAGAGAAAGATTGAGAATCCCTGCTCTAATCTATATCTTTCCATATTTTCCACAGGAATAGTATGAAATATTTTATCAAAAGCTGTGCTAAAACCTAAATAAACTATATCTGCAGTATTTTGCTTATCTACTACTTTAGTAATCTTGTAAAAAAAAAAAAAACGGAAATGAGGTTACTTAGGCATGACCTATTCCTGATGAGACCATGATGATTTTTTGTCCACACCACTTCCTTTTCTACAGTTTCATTACTCAGAGACCAGACGAGATCAAGCACCAGTCTCTCACAGATGCCAAAGTCCAAGGCACTAGGGATTGGGGTGGGAACAGAGGGCACTGAGGAAGTTGCAAGCTGGGTCAGTTTGCATAAAATTGACAGAATCATGGTTTGTCTAACATAATCTTTCTTCTTGTGGCTTCTCTCCTTTTTCCTGATGATGATGATGATGTGTGTATTTTCTGTTCTCATCTTGCTCTTATAGATCAAAAGGGTCCCAAACAAGTGGGTTTGTCACTTTGGTGACATTGTGAGGTTAAGTACCAGATTTTCCCTTTCAGTTTTTATAATGTAACTTCCTACCCTGCACCCATTAACTGGTGTGTTTGTTGTCTAATCTCCTTCCATTTGGGGGAGGGGTCTTTCTGGTGTAAATAACTAAGACTAAAATACTATCTTGGACCAAAGGAGCTCAACTTGGACTGCACCTGCCTTAGGAATAGTAAGTCAAACAATTTATCCACTCTCTGCATTTGTTATCCCATGCTTCCTCTTCCCAATTCTTTATAGGTTCTGGACAAATTTTTTTCTAATATATCACCTTTCTAATACCCCAAATTTTCTAATACCCCAACCTTTCCACTAACACACACAAGGTCAAGGTGATATCCCTAAAAAACAAGTATGATTCTGGCATTTACTTATTTTTAAATCCTAAGGCATCTTCATATTGCCTTTGGGATAAAATATAGCCTGTATTTGCCATTTTGAGGCCTTTACAATTTGGTTCCAACCTATTTAAAAAAAACCAAACTCTTACCTTCTGTCTTAGAATCAATATTGTATATTGGTTCCAAGGAGAAGAGTGATAAAGACCATGCAATGTTGGGTAAGTGACTTGCCCAGAGCCACGTAAGTGGGAAGTGTCTGGGGTCATATTTGAACCCAGGACCTCCTGTCTCTAAGCCTGGCTCTCAATCTACTGAGTTACCTAGCTGCTTCATTCCAACCTATTTTTTAAATTTCTAAATATATTTTATCAATTACATGTAATAACAATTTTCTACATAAGTTTTCTGAAGTTATAAGATTCAAATTGTCTCCCTCCCTCCTTTCCCTCCCCCTTAACAGAGATTTATTTGCAAGCAATTTGATTTGGGTTACACATGTATTATCTTGTGAAACATATTTCTATAAACCCCAAAATAAAAACCCAAATAAACTAAAGTGAAAATCATATACTTTCATCTACAATGTAGATTCCCAAAGTGGGCGCTACTGCCCCCTGGGGGGTGCTGCAGTGATCCAGGAGAGCAGTGATTTATGCATTTATCTTTCCTATTAATTGCTATTAAAATTAAAAAAATTAATTTCCAGGGGGCTAAGTAATATTTTTTCTGGAAAGGGGGCGGGAGGCCAAAAAAGTTTGGGAACCACTGGTTTAGACCACTAGATTTCAGAGGAGTGACTCCAACCTTTCTCACTCACTCTCTCTTTTCCTACCTGTGTCACTTGGGATTCAGGCAGTCTCTCCCTTGGAGTTCTCTCAAGAAAGGAACCTTCCCCCTCCCCTCACCCCCAGCTATGGTGGCAACAAGAATAGACCCGTAAACACGCATGTCGGTCTGGGTCTAGGTGAGGCTGAGCTGGATCTCCAGTTCTTGGCAGCCGCTTGTGTTTTGTGTGTTTCCAGCTCCTGACCGCAGGTGACCAAACATCAACACCCAGAAGGATGCTTTCAGGCGTGGTGTGTACCTCGTGGACTCAAGAGGTGAAAGCTACTGAGCGTGGATTTCTTAGCAGAAAGCGATCTTCATAACAGCTTCTCAGAAGAGAATTTGGCTGCCACCAGAAGGATGAGCTCTTATCTCTCACTACATGCAGATTCTGTGATTCTGTCGAAGGATAGACTTTCAATGGGTTGTTTAGATAATGCAAATCCCAGTGAGTGCCGAATACACGTCCAGCAATATCAGAATATGCTTCATGTTTTGTCAGTCTCCTGGGGGAGGAGACGAGGTGTTATGGCTTAGAGTTACATGCTTTAGTATTTGCCAACATGTACTTATAAGTCTTTCGTGTGTGCGTATGTGTTTTTAAACCCTAACCTTCTATCGTAGAATTGATACTAAATATTGGTTCTAAGGCAGAAGAGTGCTAGGCAATTGGGATTAAATTACTCTCCCAGGATCACACAGAGAGGAAGTGTGTGAGATCAGAGTTGAATCCAGGTCTTCCCAACTCCAGGCCTGGCTCTCTATCCTCTGAGTTGCTTAGCTGTGCCAAGTCTTTCGTGTTTTAAATATTTCTTTTGTGGTGGATAAAACACGTGTCCTTTACTTCATCTACCTTGCACATTGAACACTTTTTTTTAAAACCCTTACCTTCCACCTTAGAATCAATACTGGGAATTGGTTCTAAGGGAGAAGAGCAGTAAGGGCTAGGTAATGGGGGTGACTGGCCCAGGGTCACACAGCTGGGATGTGTCTGAGGTCAGATTTGAACCTCCCATCTCTGGGTCTGACTCTCAATCCATTGAGCTACCCAGCTGCCTCCTTATAAATAAATCTCTTTTAATGGTGACTTTATGTAAAAGATTTTTTGTTTTTCTGAAACTGAATCTCTCTCTCTCTCTTTAATTTTAAATCCTCACCTTCCAACTTAGAATCAATACTATATATTGGTTCCAAGGCAGAAGGGTAGTAAGAGCTAGGCAATGCCCAGGGTCACACAGTTAGGAGATGTCTGAGGCCAGATATGAACTCAGGACCTCCCATCTCTAGCCCTGGCTCTCAATCCACTGAGCCATCCAGCTACCCCCTTGAATCTCCCTCTTTTACCTAGAATGGAGTGTAGAGGCCACTCCCAGGCCTGATCTCATTGCTGACTGGCATGAAGCTTAGATTGGTTTGCTCTTCCCATAGGCAATCTGGTGGGTCCCCACTCTGAGGCTTATCATGTTGGTGCTGGACTTAGTACAGAGATTTCATTTGCTTAGCACACTGTGGCTCGGAACTCCCAAGCTCAAGCAATCCATCAGTCTCAACATTCCCAATAGGAAGGATTGATTGTAGGCATGTACCACCATGCCAGACATTTGAGCTATTCCTTGGCTTCATTTAAGAGCTTTTCCCTGGAATTCTTGGGTGGGGACATAATAAGCAGTAAGGTTTTTTTTTTAAAACCTCATCTTTTATCTTTGGAGGCAGATGTCCCAAAGAAAGAACCCAGTGTGCTTTAGCTTAGAAATCTTTATAGGACATTCACTTGTAATACCGATTTTCAACATTAGAAGAGACCTTAGAGATCATCTAGCTCACCACCTCATTTTGTAGGTGAAGAAACTGAAGCCAAGTAGTTGATTTTAATTGATTTTTTCCTTCGTTCCTTCGTACCTTCCTTCGTACCTTCCTTCGTTCCTTCCTTTGTTCCTTCGTTCCTTCCTTTCTTCCTTTCTTCCTTCCTTTCTTCCTTCCTTCGTTCCTTCCTTCATTCCTTCCTTTGTTCCTTCATTCGTTACTTCGTTCCTTCCTTCCTCCCTCCTCTGTTTCTGTCCTTCCTCCTCCTCCTCCCTCTCCCTCCTCTTCCTTCTTTATTAAGTGAGTATAAGACAATTTATGTAGGAAATTATATATAAAAAAATCAAGATGATCAGCTCAGAGTTATGAGTTACAAATAAGGACAGGATTTAGAAGTTCACTTAACATAGTGGCACAATATGGTGCTCTAATAAAAATGTAGAATATATGGAGCCTCATTAAGGAGCATTAAAAGTCAAATAATTATATTATTGTTGCTAATTACTATATATTACTATATTTACTATAGTATACTATATTTAAAATTACTAATTACTATATTATTGCTAATAACACTACAAAACCTAGATATAACTAAGAATATTGAATTTACTCTCTTTTCCAGTCTCCAAAAGACATAATACAATGCAGAAATGTCTAGAAAGGGTAGGTGGGACAATCAAAGTGCTTCTGTTTGAGTATGGAATAAAAAATTAGGGTATATCAATCTGCCTAGCCAAAGGCTATATAGGATCAGTGTTTATGAAATTATAGGCACATATGAATACGGTGCATCTGGGCTTGTTCACCAAATTCTGAATTAGAGAACAGTGCGCTTGAAACTCAGAAACAGTCTTGAGACAAATAAAAGGACTACTTTCTGTGGCAAACGGTAAATATATGGAAATCAGTACCCCAAGGAGTGACATAGGCTGAATATTAAGAGGTTCATAAAGGACTTGGAAAAGAAAAATATTGATTATAGACTAATAACAGGCCATTTATTCACTTCTTAGCCTCAGTGTCAGAAGCTGAACACTATGTCCCTGTGTGGCATTTAAGGTCTTATGACATTAAAAAACCTTTAGATTTTCATCATTCTAGGGTTCAAACTAAGATAAACTTACAAATAGGTCATAGAATCAAAATTGGAATGAACTTTAGTGATCTAGCTTAAACTTATCAACTGATTCTAATATTCATCTTTCCTTTCATTTAAAAATTTTATTTATATCTTTTGTTCCGAAATGACCTTCATTTCCAAATATACCTCTCCCCCTTCCTTATCTAGACATCAGTCCTCTGTGATAATGATTTTAAAATAAAAAGGAAAAAAAGCAGTTCAGCAAAGTGAACCAAAATAAACAATTAATATGATGTTCCATACCTATAGTTCCTCACCTTAGATAAGAAATGAATAGATTTTCTCATTTCTTCTTTATCATTGGGTATGGTCATTACAATTACACAGCATTTCACTGTTTATTTTTGCTCTTTCATTTCCATTATTATTTTGTTTCATATATTGCATTTGCTTTGCATTGGTTCATATAAATCTTCCCAGACTTCTCTGAATTCTTCATAGTCTTTTCTAATGGTACAGGGATATACTATTTCATTTATGTATCACAATTGGCTTACACATTCCTCAAGTGATAGGTTATCTATTTCATTTCTAGTGATTTGCATGAATATTTTGGTCTATATGGGATCTTTCTTTCCATCTTTGACCATCTTGGGGGATATTGACATTTAAATATTGCACCATAATCATTTCCCATATCTCCTCTAGATTGAACTTTCCCTTTTAACCAAGAAAAACATTTAAGGAAAAACATCTGAAATAAAAATCTTGTCTGATACCCTACATAATATTTTAGTAGCATCCTGTCTTTGTGTCATGAGGTAGAAGATAGGGTTTGATATCTCTTCTCCAGAACCTTCACTGGGTTTTCCAATACTCAGAATCCAGCTTCTTTTTAGTGATTTACATTATTATATCCACAATCCAATACTTTGCACATTATAACAGCATACACCCAGAGTTGTACACTGCTCTATTTGTCTATTAGTGATGTTATTATTATCTTTACCATAAAGAGACTACTAGGTTTTCAGTCTGGGAAGCAGAATCATTCCCTGTTGTGTACTTAGGAATATAATATCGAAGGAGTTCGTTTCTGGGGAACTGGGCCTTAATGATGATAGTTGTCATTTATATGGTGCAGAATACCTGGCAAATCCCATCTGATTTCATCTTTATAACAAACTGAAGCAGACAGAGGCTGAACGATTTACCCAGGATTACACAGCTAGTGTCTGAGGCTACATTTGAACTTGAGTCTTCTTGACTTGGGTACTTCTTGACTTGGGACTTCTTGGGTCCCGTACTCTATACACTGGGCCACCAAGCTGCCTTTACAATGAGAGAGGATAGCTTAAGCAGATCATGTGTTCACAAACACATGGAGGTTAGGAAAAAAAATAAGGAGCAATTGACCATTCTTCCATCCATCTCTAAAGAAATACCTTAAAAACAGTTCTTTGTAGGCTAGAAAGGAAAAGAGAGGGAGAGGAGAAGGCTGGTCCTTTTCCGTACATCTGCATCATTATCTTTTTTGTCTTTGTAGACAAAACAAGGAATTCTTCATCTCCAAGTCTCGCTACAATGAGTCATATATATTTGGAAGAAGTCCTCTCATCCCAAGCTTCTACATACTCCATGGGAGAGGGGAAGAAGGGCCCCAACTATAATGTGTTTTGATATCTTTTCCTCAAAGTCTTCATTGGTTTTTACATTACTCAGTTCGGTTTCCTTTTAGTGACTTTTCATTTGCATTCTTGTACTAATAATGTAATGTTTTTCCCATCAGGCTGGCTTCCTTGATCAATGGTACACTGTCATTTCTATTGATAAGGGACATATGACTTTCTATAATTCACTTCAATAAGCTCTTCATTATGTGCCTACTATATGCAAAGTACTTATCATTGGAATAAAAGAGAGATATGACTCATATCTTGTTCTTAAGATGCTCATAATAGGACATGTGCTGGGAGTTGCTTTGTTTGTTTGTTTTTTTAATTACCCGAGACAATGATTTGCACTGATCCAAACACATTCTCAGCATCCCTGCTTGTGACCAGTGATATGGCATTTGTAAATCTGTAAAAGGGCTGTGAGACAATAATTAGAGATATCACCATATTGTCATTCTTAGTACACTACTGGCAGGGAGAGGAAAGGGAGAGAAAGAGAATAATTTAAGTTTTCATCCTTTTTTGTGAAGAACCTATATATGACCCTAGGCAGGTCATTTAACTTTCCTGGCCTTAGTTTCCTCATCTATGAAGTGAGAGAATTATACTGGATGTCCTCTGGTGTCCCCTTAAGTTCTAAATTTATGAAATTTATGAATTTCATATGAAATGTAAGTATGAAAGTAAGAGCAGTAATATAGACAAAGTTACATACCACGAAAAAATTAAGATTCAAGTTCAGATAAGTTTTTTATCTCTGCTCCTTTTCAAGTGTTAGAACCTAGATCAACAAAGAATGAAGAAGTAGAGCCATTAAATTAAAATTCATAATTTATTAGGAATAATATGCCCAGACCCAGAAGTTTCTGTAAACTACAGGCAGAGTGGTATTGGACTTTGACTTACTAAGGTTTGTTCCAGGTCCAATATTCTATCATTGATTTACCCAAGCCTCCTTGCAATCAACAATTATATTCATGTAATCTATGGTTCCAGAATCCTTTGGTGAACTATTATCCTTAAACTAACTGAATATTAGTTTAACCTCCTATATCTAAGACAGTGAGCTTCTTGCCCACATATAGGAAAGATCATGACTACAAGTGCCCAGTAACATATATAATTAGGCACTTCATTACTTTTGATAATGATAGTTATGATGACAATACTAACAATGAATAGGGATTTCTGTTATGCTGATTTTCCTTCCCCTTTCTTTCAAGATCCACTCACTATATAGCCAGATATGAACTCACTAAGAACTATTGTCTTCTGTCTTTACTACCATCTCCCATACTGGATGTGACTATAGGTCATAGTTTCTTGACAAATCAGTACTAGAAGTGACCTTAAAGGATTCCCTAGTTCAACTCTCATTTTATTTATGAAGAAACTGGGATCCAGAGGGTTTATATTACTTCCAGCTAAGATTATATAGTTAATGGGAAAGTCAAGATTAGAATACAGTTTGTAGATATAAGGACCAATAATCAATATAGTCTCATGAATGCAGAACAAAGGTCATTAGCTCCATTTTTCCCCTCTTGTTTTGTTTAGTGAAAGTCCAGGCTGATTTGCACAGCCCAGGAGCTAGATACCAGAGGCACAGTGGTAATTTAAATGAATATCTCCACAGCTTTCTAAATATCAAGTGGTCCTGGGGTATCTTCCACTGAACGAGAAGAAGAGTACATAAAAAAAGGCAAATTTGATCTGAGTACTTTTGATCTGCTGGCTAGGTACATTTGTGGATCTGATTCACAAAAGAGCAGAAACAATCCTGATGGGGTGGCTCACAAAGGCTTAAAATATTCTCCTGCCATCTAGCAAATGCCATTCAGTAGAAAAGCAGTAGGTGGCAGTCACAGACAGTAGAGAAATAGCCTATTAGCAATTTGCTGGGGAAGCAGCAGATGGCAGTGGCAGGTTAGTAGAGAAACAGCAGATGGCAATGACATCTCAGCAGAAAAGCAATCTGGCAATTCAGCACAGAAGAGCAGATGGCAATGCATGGGAGAAAGCAGCTCAGTAGACAACATCAGCATCTAGTAGTGTGGGAGAATATGCTTCTGTGTGTATGGGATGAAGTTTTTGTTCTCACCTCCATGTCCCAAATCTGGAATGTCATTCCTCCTTGCCTCTGCTTTATATAACAATAGAGGGGCTTTGGAGGCCATGGTGGCAAGGATTCTAATGGAAGGAGCATTGAACTTGGAGTCAGAAAACCAGGGTTTAAATCTCAGCTTTGCAGTCCTAAGGGTCATCTTAGAACCTACAGTCTCCTTTAGAACTGCCCAAGACTGAAAGATGCCTGGAGAGATTTCAGAAAGGTTCAACTTTTCTACTAAGACTCTAAGATTTGGGTTAGAAGCTGCAAGGATGCTTATCATGTTTTACCTTCTCTGTTGGGATGAACCTATAATTGGAACAGGACTCAGAACAGAAAAATGAAGCATTTAAGGAGCTTCTGAAAGTCCAAGTTTTTAGCTATTGGCAAGCATTGATATTCTGGTGGGTATGAATGTTCCTGACTAAATAACAATAACACCTCATGCTTATGTGCACTTTAAGACTCATCTAAAAAGGGATGTCCATCAATTGGGGAATGGCTGGACAAATTGTGGTATATGATTGTAATAGAATACTATTGTGCCATAAGAAGTGACAAACAAGATAATCACAAAAATAACCTGAAAATCCTTATATGAAGTGGTACAAAGAAGTGAGCAGAACTAGGAGAACATTGTACCTAGTAACAACAATAACTTACGATGTCCAACTGCTAATGACTTAACTATTTATTATCAGCAATTAAAGGATCCAGGAAAGCTCCAAGAGACTCATGATGAAAAAAGCTATCCACTACCAGAAAAGCAACTGATAGAGCCTAGTTTGAATGCAAATTGAAGTATACCATTCTTTACTTCCTCCATGAATTTTTCTCTATTGTAAGTGATATGTGTCTTGTTTCACAATATAACAAATATGGTAATATGTATTGTGTGATAACACGTGTACAGCTTGTATCACAATACCTACCATCTTGGGAAGGTAGTTGAGATAATAGAGTGCAATATTAAAAATTGTATGATCATGTAATCTGGGAGAAAAAAATTAAAAATTAATTTTAAAAGACTCAACTAGCATTTCCTCGCAATACTATTCACATCTACTTTTATAGTTTACAAAGCATTTCAAACACATTACCCTATTAGAATCTCACAACAATGCCATGAAATAGATCAATCAGTAAATTAGTCATTCAGCTAGTCTGTTATGTGCCAGGCATTTTATTAAATTCTGGTACCACAAATTTTATGATCCCCATTTTATAAAAGAGGAAAGATATAAAAGATTCAGATATTATGTGACTTGCTCAAGGTCAAATCAAAGAGTAAGTGTGGCATGAGCCAGGATTTGAATGAGAATCTTCTGATTCTAAGGCCAGTGCTGTTTCACTATGACACAGCAGCTTCTATAAATTAGAGTTAGTGCTGAGGTCTAGACATATGTTATCAGTAATATCGGGAACACAAAGCTGCTTCAGAAAACCTGGCTCTGGATATTCAGCAGGAAGTACAAAGCCTCACTGAGTTCTGGGAAAAATGCATCTCTAATGATAGATGGAAGCTTCATAGCCTTGCTCTGAGCAATAGGAGGGGGTTTAAGAGTTGGGTCAAATCAGATAAGTGACCAGCTTTTGAACTAGACGAGTGGTGATCATAGGAGCACATACAAGGTATGGCAAGCATGCCCAGGCAGGTTCCATAGTTTCGAAAACAATTGGGTGTTTTCATTTTCATTTTTTAAAGTTTCTATTTTTAAAGAGGCATCATGGAATAGTGGATATTGAAGCAGACTCAAAAATCAAGAGGATCTGGATTCAACCCCCCCTGCTGGCACATTGTGGATATATGACCAGAGGAAAGTCACTTAACCCCTCAGTGTTCTACTCAACCCTTTAAGACTATAGGCTGGTCTTTGAGGTACCACCTTATACTTATTAAATTGACTAATATGGAAGAAAAGAAAAATGATAAATGTTGGAGGGGATGTGGAGAAATTGGGATACTAATATACTGTTGGTGGAGTTGTGATCTGATCCAATCACTCTTAAGAACAATTTGGAATTATACTCAAAGGACTTTAAAACTGCCCAAAGGACTTTAAAACACCATTATTAGGTGTATATCCCAAGAGATTTTTTTTAAGGGAAAAGGACCTATTTATTCAAAAATAATTATTACAGCCCTTTTTGTGATAGCAAAGAATTGGAAAGTAAGGGGATGTCCATTGATTGGGAATGGAAAAACAAGTTGTGGTATATGATTATGATGGAGTACTATTGTGCTATAAGAAATGACAAGCAAGACTATAGGTTATTGGGGCAGTTAGATAGCATAGGGATAAAGTAATAAGTCTGGGATTCAGAGGACCTGGATTCAAATCTAGCCTCAGACACTTCTAGCTGTGTGACCTTGGTCAGGTCAATTAACTCCCATTGCCAAGAACTTGATGTATTTATTTTAATTCAAAGATATTTTATTTTCCCAATTACTTGTAATAATAATTTTCAACATACATTTTCCAAAATTATAAGATTCAAACCATTTCCTTCCCTCCTTTCCCTTCCCCCACCCCCACTTGGAGATAGTGAACAATATGATTTGGGCAAGAGATATATTATGCAAAACACACTTCCATATTGGTCATTGTTGTAAGAGCACACTCCTACAGAACCAAAACTCCAAAATAAGACCTTAATTACACTGATGTGAAAAACAATATGCATTGATCTGCATCTATCCAACTCCAACAATTCTTTCTCTTGAGGTGGATAGCATTCCCTGTCAAAAGTGAAGGTAAAAATTGTGGCACGTGATGGTGATGAAATATTATTGTGCTATAAGGAATGATGAACTCTGAAAGAGCTGGAAAGACCTACATGAACTGATGCAGAGTAAAATAAGCAGAACCAAGAAAACATTGTATACAGTAACAGCAACATTGTGGAAACTGTGATAAACTTAGTTATTCTGATGGACTTATGACAAAGAATGCTATCAACCTCTAGAAAAAGACTATTGGAGTCAGAATGCAGATGAAAGCATATCATTTTTCACTTGTTTATTTGGATTTATGTTTTGGGGTTTTGGTAGTATAAGATTATTCACAAAGATGAACAATATGGACAATTTAAAAATTCTTTAAAAATGAAGGTAAGACTTAAAAACAAAAGACCATAGATTGTAGAGAAGGTTCAGACCTGCACTGGTAGAGGGAGTTTCTTTACCTGAGAGTTTCCTATATCAAAGAAATCACAGTTCCAGTACTTATCCTTATAGTTAAAGTTTAGTTATCATTTAAAAATTTTTAAGTTTAGTTAAACTTTAGTTGCTTAATGAATCAAAATGATATCCATTGTAATTCAGAATTTGACAAATGTTCACCTTCAGGTGAAAAACAAAGTTCCCTGGGTGCACACTTCAGTGAAATGTGCTTATAAATATCTATGGATGGGATATAGGAGTGGGGAAAGGAAGTAACTAGGTGATAGTGGAAGACAGAGGGAAGCCTGCCTCCACTTTCTCCATTACCCTCTGGGCTGACCCCTGTGGTGGTGATGAGCAGAAAAGAAGGACTCTATTGACTCAGCAATTCCACTCTCAGGTTATATTCCAAGAAAGCCAAAGACAGAAGAATGGTCCCATCTCCATGATGCTTCAAAAGCCTTATGAAGCAGTGAGTTTAACCAGTCACAAAGCCATGTCCAATACACAATGTCCAGTACTTCACAATCATTCTATGGGGCTCTGCCATGAATACTTCCCCAGGACACTCACCCAGCCAGCACAGATGGTCTGAAGCGGTGATAGCAGCAAAGTAGGTGAGCCTTGTTTTGGGGGGGTCTTCACCCCATATTTCAGCATCCAATTCTGCTTGTTCAGGCTTTGTTCTCTCACTTCTTTTCAGCATTTATCCCGGACCCCTTATTTCCCCAGGCATATTCTTAGTGTTCAATCTTCCCTGTTTCCTTCTCCCTCCCATCAGCCATTCCGAGTTTCTCCCTGCTTTCCCCAATGAAGCCATCTTATGATAAAAAGATCCATATGACATTATGTAGGGCTGTATTTGAGGGCAGGGTTAATAGTATACAAACCATGACCTGGAAGGGATTCTGGCTTCCGTAAGTCTCCTGACTTTTCATTCTCTTCCTCTCTTTGTTTCTTTCCTGCCATGTTCAGATAGGGTACAGCTCAGGAGATTGATCCAGATCTCATTTGATCTTGTTGGGCTCTTAACTCAGAAAACATTAGGCCAAAACTAGGCTTAGCTCTGTCTGTATTGGAAGAAGATTGGGGGAAGGGACTGGTAGCAACTAGCCTTGAACTATTTTGGCATTTGAGGTGTCATCTCCATCAAAATTCAGTAACTCTTAAGTACTTTTTGGGTTTTCAGAGTATCTGGGCAGAGCTATTGGCTCAACATTGGGGGCTTTAGCTATCTTGTGGATTAGAATTTCTAGAACCACCTTGCAAATAGAACTCTTTAGGGCTTTTAAATTCAGAAACAATAACTAGAGTGTCAGGGGCAAAGCATTCAAAGACTTTTTAGAGTTGGAGGGGGATTTGGAGATCATTTTTGTCCAACCTCCTCTTTTTACAGATGGAAAAACTTGAGGTCCCTGGCAGTGAAATGATATTCCTAAATTTGCAAAGATATTTCTTGAGACTAGAACCCAAGTTTTCCCCTCCTCTCATTGAATTCATTGATCATCTCATCCTTCTTCACAGGATCATGGATTTAGAGCTTAAAGATAGTGGAGAGATCACCTAGTCCAGTGATGGGCAGCCTTTTGAGTGTGGTGTGTCAAAATTCACCAAAAAACTGAGCATAACTTGTGTGGTGGGTCACTTCGAGAAAAAAACGTAATTTCATGATATTTATAGTTTAAATAACAAAAATGTATAATTGTAATATATAGCGGTATTTAATAAACCAAAATAGGTAAATTAATATCAGTAGAATTGTCATCTATAGTGCACAGAGTGTCTACACTACACTACAGCAAATGTTTCATCCTTGGCATGTGGGGGGCCCCATACTTCTCTGTATGCAGCCACATGTGGCCGTGTGTCCTCAAAAATGGCTACGTGTGTCAGTGCTGACATGTGTGTCGTAGGTTTGCCATCACTGGGCTAGTCCAACTTCTTCTGTTTACAGGCAAGCAAACTGAAGTCCTTAGAGCTAGGTGGCACAGTTGATAGAGAATGCTGGACCTGGAGTCAAAAAGAGTAATTTTCCTGAGTTCAAATTTGGTCTCAGACACTTAGTAGCTATGTGACCGAGGGCAAGTCACTTAATCTTGCTTGTCTCAGTTTCCTTATTTGTAAAATGAGTTGGAGAAGTAACTGGCAAACCACTCCAGTATCCTTGCCAAGGAAACACCATATGGGGCTATGAAGGGTCAGACATGTCTGAAAAATGACTGAATAAGAACAAGGTCTTAAGGTAGTTAATGAAAGAGCCAGGACATGAGCCTGAATCTTCTCCTTTCCAGGTGTTTGCCTGTTTTTTGGCAATCTGGTAAAGTTCACAAAGCCCTTTCCGTTGAGTCCCAAGTTAAGAATCTTTGTCATGCTGTACGCATCAATCCCTTAGTTCTTTCTTCTATCATATCCTACAGCCCTCCCTACTTCCTATTTCATTCTTATTGTTACCCTTGTCCAAAGTAGGCCTTTTGTTTTTTAAGCTTCTCTATTCATTATTGAGGAAAGATCCTTTATATTTGGGTCCCAAGTCCAATCCTTAGTTTCACATTAAAAAAAAAAAAAAAACAACCAAAAAACTCTTCTGGCTGCTTCAAAAAGACCTCAGCTCGACAGCTTGCCTGGTTTTTATCCACACACTCTTTTGACACCAGCTCCTCCTTTCCTGACACATAGCCCAGCCTAGAGGTCCCAGAAAGGCTTCTCAGTCTGGCCTTACTCAAATTTGCCACAAGGCCCCCAAATTTCCAGCTTCTCTAAAAGCCATGTGGCTCTTTTTTTTCTGTCTCCCTAATTCCATGCCACCAACCCACCTAAGGGTTTCTATCTCACATTTGGATCTCCAGTCCTCAGTCTCTTATTTGAAAACACCGGCATTAACATTAATGTAGTTAAAAAGGAACCAAAGACTAAGGTGAGGAGAGAGTAAGACAGCAAGCTGCAAGCTGTTGGGTTTTGTTTTGTTTTTTTAATCCTTATCTTCTGTCTAATAATTTGGGTTCAAGGCAGAAAATGGTAAGGGCTAGGCAGTGTGGGTTAAGTAGCTGACCAGGGTCACATAGATAGGAAATGTCTGAGGTCAAATTTGAACCCAAGACCTCCCATCTCCACACCTGTTTCATTTTTATTATTATTATTATTTTTAAAACTCTTACCTTCTGTCTTAGAATTAATACTGTGTATTGGTTCCAAGGCAGAAGAGTGGTAAGGGCTAGGCAATGGGGGTCAGGTGACTTGCCCAGGGTCACACAGCTGGGAAGTGTCTGAGGTCAAATTTGAACCCAGGACCTCTCATCTCTAGGCCTGGCTCTCAATCCACTGAGCTACCTAGCTGCCCCTGAAAGCTGTTTTAAATGAACTCAAGCCTCCAGGCTTGGATGAATAATATTCCAGGGTGCTAAAAGAGTACCAGGGATAAGCAATTTGAGGGTAGAAGCTTTGTGTCATCTCTGTCTCTTTTCCCTAGCCTAGTACAGTGTGATGAAGGTAGATGCTTAATAAATGTTTGTGGACTCTTTCCCAGAGAATGGATGATGAAATGCAAATTTCTCCTCTTCACAGAGAGAGAGAAGATTGGACGTGATATTTGATATAGGTCATCAGATGCTGTCCCATTGCCTCAAGGTCCTGTCTAAATACTTTTCTTTGCTATTTGGTGGGGGGGAGGATGGAGGTAGAGGAATGGGCTGAGGTATAGGAGGGATGCTTGTTGCTTTTAAAAAGGGATCAATAAAAACTTTTAAAAAATCCTGGCCAGCAATGTGCTCTGAATAAATTAGATGCCTCTTTGTAACTGCATCACTTGACTTAGCAAACTTAACATATGATTTTTCTTACTGGCTTAAAATGTTGATTGAACATTATTTCAGGGATCACAGCTGATAAACTCTTGATAAATCATGGGAAATGAAAGCAATTTGAAAAGCCTAGAGAAGGGTACAATTTCTTATCTGAAAAAAAAAGATCTTGCAAACAACAGGTTGGCAAGCTTAACACCTATTGATAACAAAATTCCAGGACAGTTTCTTAAACTGATGGTTTATGAGCACCTAGAAAGAAAGTAATCACTAGGAGGCAATATAGGGTCACTAAACAAGTATTACCAGACTAACCTCATAGTCTATTTTAGCTGAGTTATTATAATGGTGAATAGAGAGCCAGCTTTAAAGTCGAAAGGCCTAGGTTCAAATTCTGCCTCTGATACAGACTGGTTGTGTGATTCTGGCCAAGGCACTTACATTTTCAGTGCTCTAGGCAACTCACTAAGACTCATTTGTAGATAAGGTGCCAACCCACATGGGTAGAGTGAATTTCCTTCACCTGGGAGTTCCCTTTAACCTATAAAATCACAGGTCCAGTTCCTAGTGCAATTCATATCTACCACTCAAACAAAATCCTGACCTATTCTCCACATCATTCCCCTTCTTTTCTCAATGAGTAAGGTACACGGCTCACAGTTTTCCTTTCTTCTCCAGCTCTTGCCCTCATGCTAGGAGATGTGGACATATAAATGGATTCTTCCTCAAAAACCCTAACCACTCAGTTCCCCAAAGCTTGATCTCCTCTCCATGACCTCCACCTCCTCCCCACCTTGGCCACACACAAACATAACCATGCACCTACAAATGGGCTGCCACTGTGATCAAGAATTTTGAAATCCCTTTAACCATTATCTGTTGGTTTTCCACCTCTCCCTCTGCCTTCCCTCACCAAATCCTAATCTTTGCTCACATTGTGCATGGCCCCTAACTCAACCCTCCAGCCTTTATTTCTCTCCCAGGTTATCTCCCCTGCACTAACGGTTCTCTCCTTCTTTCCTCATCTTGACTCCTGGGTGAACCAGTTCCACACTCCACTGCTCTCTTCTCTTGAGTCCTAGGTCCCATTATATTGCTAATTGCACTCTGTCAACTCTCAGTATTGGATGGCTTCCACCATCTACTTACTGCCTTTGTTCCTATTTATAGGCTTCTTCTTAAAAACCCTTATCTTCTATCTGATTCAAAGGCAGAAGAGGAGTAAGAGCTAGACAATGGAGGTTAAGAGACTTGATCTGGATCACACAACTAGGAAGTATCTGAGGACAAATTTGACCCCAGCATCTCCCATCTCCAAGCCTGGCTCTTAAAACACTGAGCCACCTAGTTGTCCCTCTCTCATTCTCTTCTTAAACTCTTGCAATCTGGCTTTTAATCTCACCATCCCACTGAAGCTGCTTTCTCCAAAGAGGCCAGTGATCTCTTAATTGACTAATCTAATAGCCTTTTGTCAGTCTTCATTCTCCTTGACCTCTCTGCAAGTCTTTGATGGTGCTAATCACCCTCTCTTCCTTGGTACTCTCTTCTCTCTAGGTTTTTGGGGGCACAACTGTCACCTGGCTCTCCTCCTACCTATCTGATGGTTCCTGCTCTGTCTCCTTTCTTGGATCCATCATCCAGATCACTGTAGGCATTCCCTGGGCACACTCATTTGTCCCTAGCTCTCTTCTTTTCTCCATCCTTTACTTGGTGATCTTATCAGTTTCTATAGATTTAATTACCACTTTTATGCTGATAATTCTTAAATCTACTCATCTTTTTTTTTTTAAACCTTTATTTTCCATCTTAGAATCAAAACTGTGTGTTGGTTCTAAGGCAGAAAAACAGAAAGGGCTAGACAATGGGGGTAAGTGATATGCCTAGGGTCACACGGTTAGGAAGTGTCTGAAGTCAAATCTGAACCCAGGACCTCCTCTCTCCAGGCCTGGCTCTCTATCCACTGAGCCACTTAGTTGCCCTCCAACTCTGCTTATCTTGCTCTACTCTTCTGCTGACTTCCAATCTTGCTTTCCAATTGCCTTTAGGACATTCTGAACTGTCTATCCAGTCAATATTCGAAATTCAACATGTCCAAAACTGAACACATTACCTTTCCCTCTAAACCCTCCCTACCTCCTAACTTCTCTTTTATTGTTGAGAGCAATGACATTCTCCCAGTCTCTCAAGCTCAAGCTTGCTCATCTGAATGCCACCCCAGACTTCTTACTATCTCACACCCCTATATACTTCTCAAATATATCTCCTTTTCTCCTTTGATACTACCACCCTGGTACAGGCCATCATCATCTCATGCTTGGACTATGGCAATAGCCTGGTTGTTCTTCTGCTTGTCTCAGATCTCTCCCCACTTCAGTCCATGCACCATTCAGCAACCAAAGTCATTTACCTAAAGCTCTGGTTTGACCATTTCACTCCTCTACTCTAGTGGCTCGCTTATCATTTCCAGGATCAAATATAAAGTCCTCTTTTTGACATCCAAAACTCTTCATAACCAGACCTCTCTCCCCACTTTTCTAGCCTTCTTTACACTTGATTCCATGCCATGCACTTATCCAGATGACAAAGAAAGCCAATTATACTGAAATATGGTCATCAAACACTTTTTTAAAAAAGTTCCCAAGATGTAGACTTTTAACGATCACCCCAGTGCAAATACTAATAATATGGAAATAGGTCTTGGTCAATGGCACATGTAAAACCCAGTGGGATTGCTCTGTGGCTATGGGAGGGGGGTGGAAGGAGGGGAGGGGAAGAACAGGAATCATGTAACCATGGAAAAATATTCTAAATAATTAATTAAACTTTAAAAAAATTGAAAAATTGAAAAAAGTTCCCAAATCTCACATAAAGAACCAGAGGGACCAAGGAATGAAAGATACACTATATGCATTTTGGGGAACCAGCTAGAGTCAGACAAATGCAAACTCCCCAGTTTCCTAAATGTGTACATCTTTCCTTGATTCTGAATCTTCCCAATAAGCAGGTTTCCATCTCTCTTAGTCCTTATATCTCTTATATCAGTTTCTGGGACTTGCACCTTCTGGGCCAGAGTTCCATTCTCCAAACTGACAGGATTGCCTAGGGTAATTTGCAAATGCAAGAGATTTTGCATAAATCCTGCGTTACAATAGACACAGGGGCACAAAGCTGGCATGACTATTCAGTTCATGCTTTCTCTTCTTCCAGTTTGAACTCTGTCCCCTTGGTCCCAAGCAGGAGTTGGCCATCTCTTGCCTAGAGGTTGGTCAAATAATTGGTTTTAGTCCCCCTAGGCTGGGATGCCACAGGTAGAGTTAACAATGTGGTTCAATGGCCATTCCCAATGTCAAGAGGAAGGCTTCCAAGAATTCTTCACTCAAAGCAGGAGAAAAACAAACAAATCCACTTGCAAGCAACACAAGTCATATCTACCGTGTAACACCAGGCAGTAAACAGAGCTGTCAGTGCTACAGAGAGAAGCAGGCGGCACATAAAGAAAGGCACAGGAGGTTCCCAGGGGCCATGTGGCTGCCATCACTGTCATTCACTGTTTTCCCCATGCAAAGCAATTATCATCCAGGGAATAAAAGCCAGGAGAAAATGTAAACCTCCACTGGCTTTGATATCAGGGGCCCCTTATTCTCAAATGCCAGAATGAGTATTGAAGCTTGAGTATCGTGTGTGTGTCAGGTATCATTTATTCATCCTAAGCCTGCAAACTGAGAGATTTCCTCTGTTAGCAATGCTTTGGTGAGTCCCTTTCTGCTCATCTGTGTGTGTGTGTTTCTGTTCTGCTTGGGGCCCATTCCAGGGTCTACCGTATAGGCTGGGAGTAACCACCAGGGACAAGTCCTTTGGTAGAAGACCTGCCAATCTGCTTATCTGTGAGGAAGGATGACGAAGCCATGATTAGTCAATGGCAGCGAGCCTCGATGAAATTGGGATACAGGCTACACGTGTAAAGTGTGTCCAGGCTATCCCATCGCCGAGGTGTTCAATCAATATTCTGGGGAGAATCCAAACCCAAGAAGTGAACAGTTTTCCCACCCCCAAGATTGCTGATTAATGAGTACTGGGGGTGGACACATGCAGAGTACATCAATGCGTTTGGCCGATGCAAATTCCTCATGTGAGAGAGGGTGGAAACCCTTCTTGTGGGACAGTCGTGACGATGTCTAATGGAAGTGCCTCGGACAGATGTTGGAGCATGTGTAGGCAATTTATAACTGGTTCAGGTTGGCTGACTATGTGGTGAATAGGACTCTCTGTGGAGGAATTTTTAAAAATGTTTTTATTGATGTCTTCTGTTTTCTATATCATCGTAGTTACCCCTTGGATTCTTCTCTTCTTCCCTCTTCCCTGAAAGCCATCCCATATAACAACTAGTATCTTTTAAAGGAAAAAAAGGGAAAAATCAGCACAACTGATCAATATATTGAAGAAATTTGAAAATACATACAGTGTATAACATTTGTGGACTCCTACATCCACAAAGGGGTAGATTGAGGGCGTTCTCTCATATTTCTTTATTTGAGTTTTGTTTGACCTTGATACACTCTGAGGACTATATATATGTGACTCTGGGATTCTGAGCCAGAAGGAGCTTGCTACAAATGGATCAGTGAGAACCTTATGGGAAGACTTTAGTGGCATGCCATAGAGCTCCATAGGTAGCCAGCTGATACAGTGGATAGAGCATCAGGTCTGGAGTCAGGAAGACTCATCTTCCTGAGTTCAAATCAGATACTATTAGCTGTGTGACCTTGGGCAAGTCTCTTAACCCTATTTGCCTCAGTTTCTTCATCTGTAAAATGAGCTAGAGAAGGAAATG
Organism: Gracilinanus agilis; assembly: GCF_016433145.1. NCBI lineage: Eukaryota > Metazoa > Chordata > Mammalia > Didelphimorphia > Didelphidae > Gracilinanus > Gracilinanus agilis. Next base: position 234,671,087 of record NC_058131.1, on the reverse strand, counting down.
GCAAACCACTCCAGTATCTTTGCCAAGAAAACCCCAAATGAGCTCAGGAAGAGGTGGAAATGACTGAAATGACTGAACAACATAAGACTCCATGCTGGCTTTATTTTGTTTAATAGTTTCATCATTGACTGACTTAAAAGAACTGAAAAAACTTACTCTCAAAATATAATTTAAAATGCAACAAATATAGTGGGCTGATGAGTGATAAAAAGAACAACCAACCAACTAAACAGATACAGGATATGGGAGAACAGATTTACTAGCAGTTCAGGTGAAAAAGATGTCAGATTTTTAATAGACATGAAAATTCAGGTACTTCCTTGAAAAGGAGTTTATTAGGCAGTTCACAGAGGAAGAAATTAAAACTATCTGCAATAATATGAAAAAATGTTCCAAATTACTATTCATTAGAGGAATGCAAATTTTAAAAACTCTTTATTCCTACTAGATTGGCCAACATGACCAAAAAGGAAAATGATAAATGTTGGAGGGGAGGTAGGAAAATTGAGACACTACTAATACACTTTTGGTGGGACTGTGGACTGATATGACTATTCTGGAGAGCAATATGGAACCAGGCCCAAAGGGCCACAGAACTATATATACCCTTTGATCTAGCAATACCACTACTGGGTCTGTATCCTGAAGAGATCAGAGATAAGGTAAAAGGACCTACCTGTACCAAAATATTTTTAACAGCAATTTTTGTAGTGGCAAAGAATTGGAAACTGAGGGGCTGTCCCTCACTTGGGAAATGGATGAACAAGTTGTGGTATACAGTTGTAGTGGAATACTATTGTACCATTAGAAATGATGAACAAAGGGGCAGTTGGGTAGCTCAGTGGATTGAGAGTCAGGCCTAGAGAAGGGAGGTCCTAGGTTCAAATCTGACCTCAGACACTTCCCAGCTGTGTGACCCTGAGCAAGTCACTTGACCCCCATTGCCCACCCTTATCACTCTTCTGCCTTGGAGCCAATACACAGAAGTTAGGGGTTTAAAAATGTAAAAAAAAGAAAAAGAAATGATGAACAGGATGAGTTTAGAAAAATCTGGAAAAACTTATACCTCCTGATGCAAAGTGAAATGAACAGAATCAGGAGAACAATGTATATAGTAACAGAAATATTATGTCGATGATCAACTGTGAAAATCTAAACTATTTATCAGTAAAGCAAGTTTCCAAGATAACCACAAGGGACTCATGATGAAAAATACTGTCCACAGCCAAGGAAGGAACTGTTGGAGTCTAATTGTGTATCAAAGCATGCCATTTTCCACTTTATTTCATTCATGAGATTTTTATTGTATATGTGACATGTCTTCTAAGCAATATGGAAATCTGTACTGCATGAAAGTATGGGTATAACCTGTTTCAAACTATTTACTGCCTGGGGCAAGTAGGGGAGGGAGAAGAAATCTGGATTCCAAAATGTCAACATTTGTTAAATTGTCAAACAATTGTTAAAAATCATTTCTACATGTAACTGAAAAAATAAAAATAAATTTAAAAAATTTTAAGGAAAAAGTGCTTGCTAGAAATGAATCGCTAATTGTTTGAATATACAGGGGAGAGAGATTTTTTTTTTTAAATGGAGTGACCTTCCGGATGTACTTTCCCTATTTTTGGAATGACACCTAGACACCCCCATCAGAATAGGGATTAGCAGTTCAGTGTCTGACTTCAGAAAATTTGCCAATTCATGATCTAATGGATATTGAAGCTCATTCCAATTTCCTCTATGCTTGGCATATGATGGAGCTGCCAAAAAAGGAATGTAATCTTAGACTGCATTAACAGAAGGCGCACGCCTGAAACAAGGACAAGAATAATCCCTCTCTTCTGCCCTGGTCAGAACATATTTGGAGGATTAGGTTCTGTTGTGATGACCATATTTTAGAAGGGACTTTGACAAAAACAAAAACATCCAGAGGAGGGATAAAGGGAGGGCGAAGGATTTAGAAGCAATGTTCCATGGGGAAAGATTGAAGTAATTAGGGATGTTTCATTTGGCTTTGGGGAAGAACATGATAAGTCTTCAGCTATCTGGATGGCTGTCATACAGTAAAGGGACTAGATGTTCTGTGTAATTTGAAAGAGTAGAACTAGGGCCAACTAGTTTACAGAGAGGAAGATTTCAACTCAATATAGGAAGAAGAAGGAGAAACTTCCAAGAACCAGATGTGTGCAAAAATGGAATGGGCTGCCTCGTTAGGCAAAATATCAGTTCAAGTAGTAGATGGGTACATAGGATTAAAAATGAGACAAGCTCAATCAAGCAGGCATTTTTAAATGCCATCCTTTTATGTTTCAAGTGCTGGGGATACAAAGAGAAAGTGAATGGCTTCAGACATTTCCTAGCTGTGTGACCCTGGGCAAGTCACTTAACCCCTATCGCCTAGCCCTTACCATTCTTCTGCCTTGGGATCAACACACAGTATGGGTTCAAGATGGAAGATAAGTGTCTAAATAAAAGAAGTAAAACAGTTCTTGCTTTCATGGAGTTTGCATTCTAACGGGGGAGCAACATGAACATTTATAGGTATGTGAAAAACACAATATAAATATATATGTATATATATATATACACAGGTGTACACATACGTTTGGATATGATTATATACATATGTATGCATATGTGGATGTATATAAACATATATGTACACATACACTTATATAGGTACCTTATATCTATAGCATATTTTTGGAAGGGAAGGAACTAGTAGTTTAGGGAAACAGGAAATGCATTTACAGAAGAAAAAGTTTGAATTGAATCTTAGCTTCCTTCCAATAAGATTTTTTAAAAAACGCTTCCCTTCTCTCTTAGAATCAAAACTAAGTATCAGTTCCAAGGCAGAAGAGCAATAAGGCTAGGCAATTGGGGTCCAGTGACTTGCTAGTGTCATATAGACAGGAAATATCTGAGACTAGATTTGAATCCAGGCTCTCCCATCTCCAGGCCTGGCTCTCTCTCCACTGAGCCTCCACCTCCAATGATAAGATTTTAAGAATATTATATGCAGAATGTCCCCAAAATTTTGATGCAGCTTAAAACTAAATGAAAATTTAGGAGACTCTGTATACAAACTTGATTATATCTCAATTAGCTCATCTAGATTAGATTAAGGTAGCTCTCACACACACAGATTTTTAAAGGAGGATGTTTTCGTGGTTATGGGCAATATGGAGATAGTATCTAGGACTAGGAATGAGGATAAAGATGAAATAAGGTCCTGCTATTATGGAGACTCATTTCCCCTTCCTCCCACCCTCAAATTCCTAGGGTTCTGTGAGGTATATCCCTTTTTAGCTTCCTGATTCCATTCCCAAACAGTCACACTAACAATGAGAACAACTCACGTTTTTATAGCTCTATAAACTTTCCAGAGCACTTTCTTCCCAAAAACTCTCTGTGAAGTAGGTACTGTAGTATTATTTTCCCCATTTTTCAGGTGAGGAGACTAAGGCTTACTGAGATTATGCCTTTGATTTGAATAAATGAATGAATGAGAAAGCAATTTTTAAGTGCTTGCTATGTACTGTGTTACAGGTTAGGGGGTGCAAATGGAAAAAGGACCTAGTTGCTACCCTAAAGAGACTTTCATTATAATAGACAGAAAGAAGAGTCTCTTTTCTTGGGCTAAGTTTGACCCCTATAGTTGTAAAGATAGGAGTTGATTGAATAAAATAAATGAAACCACTTCATCAAATTACCAAATTGCTAAAGTAATAAGATCCTGTGCCTTGATATGTACATTTATTAGGTACTAGGTCTGAACAAGGCCTGAGTGCCTCCCTACGTGTGAGAGAAAGTTTGTCTGGAGTGGTTGAAGGACTTGGTAATGGTGTGCAGGGACTACATAGAACCAGGATGCTAGTCGGAATCAGAACTTTGAGTGAGAATCTAACCAGGAGAAAATGTTCTGCCCTGAGATGGAACCACTTGCAGAGGGGAGGGAAGCAAGTGGCTAAGCCTCAGTGCCCATCTCCTTTTTCCCACTTTAGTCAGAGGAGGACTTAGTGAGCTTCAAAGGGATTTTGGATTTCCCATCTTCCCATCAGAGACCTGGCAGTATCTCTGGAACAATTGATGTCAGTGTCTGGATCTGTAGCCAAGGACAGACTAGATGCAGAATCAAAGTTCTACAAAGAGCCCACTAGGGGAAAAAACAAAAAACAAAATGATACTTTACCTAAGAGGGAATATCTTGAGAATACCAGTTAGGAGAATTCCAGGAGTTATCTACCAACCAACCCTTACCCCTAGCCCACCTTGCCATATGTCCTTCCTTCCTTCCTTCCTTCCTTCCTTCCTTCCTTCCTTCCTTCCTTCCTTCCTTCCTTCCTTCCTTCCTTCCTTTCTTTCTTTCTCTTCCTTTTTCTTTCTTTCTTGCTTTTCTTTTTCTAAAGTTCAATTTTATTTTATTATCAGTCCAAATTCTCTCCTTCCTTATAAGAAAGACTGCTATCCACATTGAGAGAAAGAACTATGGGAATAGAAACACAAAAGAAAAACTTATGATATCACTTGTTTATATGGATATATGATTTGCTGTTTTGGTTCTATGATAAAAATGAATAATATGGAAATAGGTATCGAGTGATAACATTTGTACAACTCAGTGGAATTGCACATCGGCTCTGGGAGGGGGAAGGGAAGAAGGGAGGGAAAGAAAATGAGTCATGTAAATGTGGAAAAATATTTTTTAAAAATTAAAATTAAATACCAAATTCTCTCGTTCTTCCCCTCCTTTTCCCTCACCAATCATTGAGAAGGCAAGAAAAACAATATATATTACAAATAGGTATAGTCAAAGAAAACAAATTCTCACATTAGTCATGTTAAAAGCAAGCAAACAAACAAACCCAGAAGAAAAAAAAAGAACCTTGACCCTGCTTTGAGTCAGTTCTCTCTCTCTGGGGGTGGACATGGCATGTTTCAGTGTGAGACCTCTGGAATTGTGGTCGCTCAAGTCCCATGTACTTTCTAAGCCGGACACCACTCACCCCTGGCTCGGTATGTGGGAGAGTATATCCCAGATTTTTGGAGGTGGGTGTTGATACCAGTGTTCTTACAATACAATTTTAGTGCACTTTCTAAAAGCTAATTAAGTCTGGTTGATTAATTGATCTCAACTGATAATTATGGAGGGAAGCACACCGATCAGAGTTTATGAGCTAGAGCATTAGGAAAGAGTTTCTTGAAGCAGGTGGGTGGCTCAAATTTTATCTCAGACACTTTCTAGCTGACATTTTCTTGGGCAAATGACTTAACGCCAGTTGCCTGGCCCTTGGAACTGATACTTAGTGCCAAATTCTAAGACAAAGTTTTGGAAAAAAAAAAAAAAAAAAAAAAAAGGAAAGAGATCTTCATTCCTTCAAGATTAATTCCAGAGTCCTGGGGTGGGGGTGGGTAACATAGTAACCACCCTCCGGGTTCCTAACAATGTTAGCAGGAGAGGAGATAGGGAAGTTATCTGAGAACAGGGGCTAGATAATTCTACGGTGAAAAGCTTGGTGTTCTTTTCTCTTTCTGTTATTTCAGTTATTCTGTATTGTTTTCTTGTTTCTGTTTATTTTGGATCAGTTCATTTAAGTTTGATCACGCTTCTCCAAATTCTTCAGATTGTTACAACAAAGTAATATTCCACTACATTCATGTTTCCTAATTTGTTCAGCCATTTCCCAACCAATGGCCACCTGCTTTGTCTCTAGTTCTTTGCTGCCATGAAAAGTACCAATTTATTCATTTTTTCCTTAAGCTAACTATCTCAATTTACAGATGAAGAAAATGAGGTTTAGTGTATATCCCACACCAAAACGGGGAAAGGTCATCGGGAAGACAAACCGATGAAAAAAAATCTCCTCTATATCTTCCCACAATTAGCTATCCATTTGGGTTTGGTTTAGTCCAGTTATCTCTATATACAGATAAAAAAAACTGACGTCCAAACTGGGAAAGTGACTTGCCCAAGGTCACACAGGAAGTAAGTGTCAGAGCTGGGGTCTGATCCCAGGTCTACTGACTCAAAATCCATTTCTTTTCCCTAACATGCCTAGTCTACAAAGCAGAGGTACGGAAAGCAAGAATCTTGACGAATTTTAAATATGTTGTTAAGCCACATTTTATACAATGATATTACAATTATATGGGAGAGTATGAGTAGGAGTGCTAGTTTGGATGTATGTCTACAACTTTTATCTCCTTCATAAGCCTTTTACTAATGGATTCAAATGGATTTTTCTTTATTCTGCCATTAGCCCAAGAGTCTATCAAATACCATCACTGGATCCCTTGGCCAGAAGCACTGAACATCAGTTTTGGACCCCTCAGAACCTCTCTTAGAGCTCTACTGACAGCAACCTGTGCTTTTTCAGGACTAGGGAAGGGTGGAGGTGAAAGATGGGCTTATTGAGTATGGGAGTCTTTTTTTTTTCCCTATTGAGACTCATTAACATGAAATAATTGAAACTGATTTGAAAGTATCTTAATTTAGTTTTGATTTTGAAAGAAATTTATCTGCCTTAAAAATTAAGAGCAGATAACTGAAAGCTTAATTTATTCTTATATTTTTTTTAAATTAAATTTTACTTTCAAAGATTAGCCTCCTTTCCTTCCCTCTCCTCTGCATGGAGAAGGAATAAAAACAAAACCCTTGTTAAAACACATATAGTCAAGTAAAGCATATTTTCACATTGACTGTGTCTAAAAAAATATATCTCAATCTGTATGCTGAGTCCGTCAGCCCTCTGTCAGGAGTTAGTAAGAATATTTCATCATGAGTCCTTAGGAATTGATTGGATGCTGTGTTTCTTGGTCAGAGTTCTGAAGTTTTTTTTTTTTTTAATTATTCTGTTTTAATCGGTTAAACTCTGCCTTTTCATCTTTCCATCCTGCCTCACCCCATTGAGAACATATGCACACTCGCGCGCGCGCGCGCACGCGCACACACACACACACACAAACATACACCCATTACAAACATGTATAGTTGATCAGAACAAATTTCCACAGTGGCCAGATTCTAAAAAGTATTTGTGTCATTTTGTATTCTTAGTCCTTTATCTTTCTATCAGGACGTTTCATCATTAACCCCCTATAATGCTGGGAAGGATTAAGGTAAGGATAAGAGTTATCTTTAATATAAGGCTAAGAGTTCAGTATAACGGGTTTTTTTATTACATCCATATATCATAATTTGTTTATCCATTAATGAGTATCTCCTCAGATCCTCATTCTTTGCCACCTCAAAAAAAGCCATAAATATCTTTCTATGCCCTTAGAATTTGTCTTGCCCAGGATTAATCCCTCCCTCTAGCTACCTTCCCTGTAATTCTTTCTTCTCCCTTCTCTCCTTTCCCTTCTATTTTCTTATTGGAAAAGAAGGGAAAGGAAAGTTTGGGGAAATTGTCTTATGTGATCAGGGTGTACAAGCAGCCATCTATACAAACAAGGAGGAGAGGATGAAGGGAAGTGGCTAACACTTGAACCTCATTCTTATCTGAACTGGTCAAAAGAAAGAAGAAAAGACACACACAGGGTTGGGTATCAAAATACATTTTACTCAATGAAAATTTGCATAGCATGGTGGAGAAAACACCAGCTTTTGAGCCAGAAAGAGCTGGTTTCATGTTCTGCCTTGTTTACATACTGACTTTGTGACCTTGGTCAAGTCATTTAATCTCTCAGAGCTCTAGCTAATTCTCTGAAACTATGGTAGCAAAAGTTTCATCATTGAGTTCCCTTTACCAATGAATTTACAGACCCGATCCTTATCTTAAACTCTTATTTTGTGTATGTTCATTTATGGACTTGTTATTCATATTGTCTCCCCCTATAGACTGAATGTCCTTCCTTAAGAGGAGTGAATGTTTTGGTTTTGTCTTGTATTCCCAGCACCAGCCTCAGTGAATGAATAAATGATAAAGCATGTATTGGGTGCTAACTATGTGCCAGACCTAGTGATAAGCACTGGGGATATGAAGATAAGCAAGTGGGCAATGCAATCATTACCCTCAAGGACAACACGTAAAGAAGAACTAGGAGGGAGTGGGGTTCACACACCCAGATGCATGGTTTCTAAATGGCCGGGAAGTGATGTGGTTGCAGGGAAGATAAGTGGAAAGGTCAGAGCCCAGAGTCCCAGGTACAGAGTTCAAGGTTCCTGTGACAGAAGCATGAGAAGGATGAGTGTGATGGTCAAAGTCAAGATGACATTGATAAGAAATGGTTAGAATGTGCTTAATAAAACATATATGGTAGATGCTTAAGAAGTACTTGTCGATTGGTCAATTGAGTAGAAACAAGCAAAATTGAAAAGGAAAAAAAAAAACCATTTCTTGGATAACCAAGCAGAGATGTTAATGCATGAGACTAGACAGGGATTTAAAATAGAAAAAAACCCAACTTTTTTCAAGATGGTCTATTGGGAGATGGACCAGGTAGATCAGGTCAGCCTGAAAAATGGTGCAGTCCAGAGAAATAGTCGTCTACTCTCAAGACATCCCCCTGCCTGCCAGCTCTGGGGGCTTGGAGTGAGGAAGTTGAAGATACTTCTCTTCTGAGCCAACCTTGAGAGCTGGGGACCTTTGAAGGGCAAAGTAAAGAGCAGATGGCCCTAGAATCTAGGTTACTGGGATAGGAAATCACTATTTGGTAAAAATTGCTGGGACAACTGGAAAACAGTTTGGCAGAAAGTAGGTATCTTATACCATCCGTTAAGGTAAGATCAAAATGGATACCTGGTCTAGATATAAAAGGAGATACTGAGGGCAGCTGGGTTTCTCAGTGGATTAAGAACCAGGCCTATAGATGGGAGGTCCTAGGTTCAATTCTGGCCTCAGACACTTCCTAGCTGTGTGACCCTGGGCAAGTCACTTCACCCCCATTGCCTAGCCCTTACCACTCTTCTGCCTTGGAGCCAATACACAGTATTGACTCCAAGATGGAAGGTAAGGATTTAAAAAAAAAAGGAGATACCATAAGTAAATTACCTATCAGATTTGTAGAGAAGAGAAGAATTCATGAGCAAACAAGAGATGGAGAGCATTGTGAGATATAAAATGGATACTTTTCAGCACATAAAATCAAAGTTTTTGTACAAATGTTGCCAAGACTAGAAGGAAAGCAGAAAATTGGGGAGGGGGTTCATAGTCTCTCAGAGGTTTCCTATCTCAAATATGTAGAGGACATTGCCAAATTTATGAGAATAAGAGCCATTCTTTGATTGATAAAAGATATGAGCAGTTTTTGGATGAAAAAATTAAAACCATATATAAGTATCTGACAAAAATGCTCTAGATCACTATTCATGAGAGAAATGCAAACCAAAACAATTCTGAAGTATTATCGCATACTCATCAGATCGACTAAAATGACAAAAGGGCACAATGACCGCTGTTGGAGAGGAAGTGGGGAAATTGGGACACTACTATGCTGTTGGTGGAGTTGTGAACTTATTCAACCATTTGGAGAGCAACTTGGAGTTATGCCCAGAGAGTTATAAAACCGTGTCTACTCTTAGACCTAGCAATTTCATTGCTGTATCCATTTCCCAAGGAGATCAGGGAAAAAAGAAAAGGGTCTATGTGTTCCAAAATATTTCTAGCAGCTCTCTTTGTGGTGGCAAAGAACTGGAAGTCAAGAGGATGTCTACCAGTTGGGGAATGGTTGAAAAATTGTTGTATGTGATTGTGATGGAATACTGCTGCATCATAAGAAACAATGAGCATAATAATTTTTTTTAACTTAGAGAACTACATGAGATAATGAAGAGGGAAATGAGTAGAACCAAGAGAACATTATATCCAGGTACAGATTTATTATTTGAAGAATAACTTGTGAATGTTCACCTTCAGAGAATGAAATGGAAATATATAAAAAATATATATATATATATATCTGTTTGCCAGATGATGCCTTCTATGGTGTGAGGAGGGGAAGGAGGGGCTGAGAGACCTGAAAATAAATTCTATTAATAATTTTTTTAATGCTTATTCCATAAGAAAGAAAAAGAGCAGACAGCCAATAAAAGGGCTATGAGTGACCAGAGACTGCCAGGCTGCCAACTTCACAGAAAGACTCCAATTGACTCTCACGCCTATCTGCTCCCTTGATGGGGCAAAGATCAGTTCTTCCTCTTCCTTTCTAGGATCTTACCTAACTTTCTTTTCTCTTGCTTTGAAACTTCTTGACTTTGGCTCATTTTTACTCTCTTGATATTCTCCCTGAGCCTTGCAATGGCCAACAGCACTTGAACTCCAGCCTTTTCCACCTACTGGTGGGTCCCATCAGATCTACCTGAGCAAGCACTCCCAAGGAGTTTTTTTTTTTGGGGGGGGCGGTTAACAGGACTAACGTGGCTTATTCTGGACAAGAAATATCTCCCATTGTTCCAATCTGTGGAGAATAGAATAGATCATCATAGATTAGAGTGGGTGATGCCCATCTCTCTTTCTGGTCTGGAAACTCCTGTAGGTGAGGGGTCATATCTCCTACAGCTTCAAGATGGTCATTCACCATTGCATGGGAGAATCAACCTGATTGGGCTGGCCTTTGAGTGGAAGGTCTCCAAGAGATCTAGGAGACCCAGAACTGGTTGAACTTTGATCACTTCATTGAATTGATCTTTTTAAAAAATTTGCAATCTTTCAAAATGGTCCCAACATTATATTTTTGTTGTCTGCTATATAGAAATATAACCTGCATGAGAGATTGATCCTGAGCTGGCCTCAGAGTCAAGAGTACCTGACTTCAAGTCTCTCCACTGACAGATAGCGGTTGTGTGACTCTGGGCAAGTTACTTCATCTCCCAGGGCCCCACAGGCAATCCTCTAAAAGAATATAGTACAAAGAAGATGTTTTTCTTTATGGAGAGTTCACATAGCAATGAACACACAGGTCTAGTGCGTCTCCGTGTAAACAGCATATTTGCGGAACGACAGAAATACTTTCCGCTGTATGTATTTGTTCTGTTCAAATACAAAGTCTGGGAACCTTCATTTAGTACAATGGGGGATACAAAAAAGGATATCGAATAGGTTTCTTTTTCATCTTTGTGTCTTTTATTCTGAGCCCAGAACTCTGCACACACAGTAGATTGTTCATGCAGGGTGTCCCCAAAATCTTTGTGCAATTTTAAGCTCACATCAAGATTTTTGGGACACTCTGTATGTGCTTGTTGAATTAAAGCACAGTCCCTTTGCTCAGGAAAACCACAATTGAGTTGGGAGAAACACAAAATAATATACAAAGGCAGTGGAATAAAACCCTGAGCCTATGTGTGACTCAAAGAAAGGCAAGTGAGTGGGATGTGTGAGAAGTGCAGCAGGAGTTCAGAGGAAGCAATGATTCCTGTGGGCTGGAGGAGTTGGGAAAAGATGCACAGAGGCAGTGGGATATGAGTGAGGCTTTAAAGGATGGGGAGATTTGAATGAACAGAGTAGAAGAAGAACAAAAAATCCTCCATTCTATCCCCAGTCTGAGCCATAATTGTTTCTCTTGGTCCCTTTGGTTACTCAAGGAAGTTGTCTGGAATCTTGGTCCCCACTTTAATGTCAGGAAGAAATTATTCCTGGGGCCACTCAAACCCTAATTCTGAGGCTTCCCTGGATTCTTCCTAGGACCACTTTCTCATGTGTCTCTTTTCGAGACAATAATAATAATAATAATAATAATAATAATAATAATAATAGTAACCCTTTTAGCCTGTTCTTGAAGGTTTGCTAAGTCCTTTACACATAGAACCTCAAGATGAGATTGTAAAGATCAGTATTACAGGTATGCTCTTCATTTTACAGTTCAAGAAATTGAGGCTCAAATTTGTTTTGCATGTCTACACCTGTTTGAAATGGGCTTTGTTTTTCTTGTCTTCTCAATAGGTGTTAGAGGAGGAAGAAGAGGGAGAGAATTTGGAACTGAAAATAAAAGAAATTTGAATTTAAAAAAAGAAACTGAGGCTCAGAAATGCACTCTGTTCAAGAAGTACTGATGACTCTCTTTGGCATTTAAAGTCCTTTGTAGGGGGCAGCTGTGTAGCTCAGTGAATTGAGAGCCAGGCCCAGAAATGGAAGGTCCTGGGTTCCAATCTGTCCTCAGACACTTCCTAGCTGTGTGACCCCGGGCAAGTCACTTAACCCTGTTTACCTAGCCCTTACTGCTTTTCTGCCTTAGAACCAATACATAGTATTCATTCTAAAATGGAAGGTACAGATAAAATCCTTTGTAATCTGGCTCCAAATTCTCTTTTCAAACTAATTTTATATAAATATTCCCCACCCCACCAACCTCTCACCATTTGGGCCAAACTGGCCTATACACAAGATTCCATCTCCTACCTTGAATCCTTTGCACATGCCAGGAGTACTTCTCTCTCTTTTACTTCTACTTTATAGAGTCCCTATTATCCTCCCAAACTCTGTTGACTTTCCTGATTTCCCTATTGTTACTAATCTCTATCCGACCCTGTTAAAATCATGATCTGGGACAAGATGGATGCCACTTTGAATGACAGGACTGGCAGTTGAGAATCTTGGAATGTTCCCAGGTGCCGTGAACCAAGGGCAAAAAGCAATTGGCCCCAGCCCTATAAATACCCCCAAGTGACAACACAAGTCATCTCAGATTGGAGCAGGGACTTGGGAAAGTGGGAGGTGAAGGGTGAATGGTAGGCCTGAAACCTGTGACCTGTTATCCTACTGAGAGAGCTAGTGATCAATCAACATCATTGATATTAGAGCTGAGAGAGTTCACTAATTCATCTATTAACATCATCAATAGCCTTCCCTAATCTCTGGCTTGGCTGTGGCCATGTCAGGTCAGAGTTAGAGAGAGGGTGAAGAACCTCCAATGTCTACAACCTAGCAATCTCCAGACCTTGATCAACCACTTAGATTAATAGCCAATCAATTAGCAATAGGGTTCCTGAATCCTCAATCCTACTACTTTGTTTCCTTACCCCATCAATAGATTCAATATAGTGTTTAGCAACAAGTACCTTTCCTGAGTGGTTATTATACCGAAGCCCTTGGAAAGGGGAAATCAATATGCAATTAGATTACAACGTTTTCAATAGCCCTTACAAACAACTAATCCAATCTTAGTTTGGGTCCTAGAGAGGCTAACCATCTACACAGCTTCTCAGGGGTTCCCAGCCTGGGCAAACTGTTAGAAGAGAAGAACTGACAAGCTTAGTCAGCCAAGTTTGTCAGGGAGGAGAGGCATAGACTTTACCAACAACAACAGTGAGAGGAGAGTGTGCTTTCTTCCTCACCAACTATAGCCATCTTAGGCCTGGGCATACAATCCTTCCTCCATCCATACTATCTCTGAGATCTATATATACCATCAATTCTCCAAGATCCAGAGAAAGATCAAGAGATATATATCTTCCTTTTTCTTTTCTTTTTAACAACCCTTATTACTATACTATTTCTTTGTATATATTGGGCTGCCTATTTTATATTTTGTGTTTCTGTACATGTAGCTTCTCCTACGCCCCCCTCGCCGCCCCCTCCAAGTTCCTTGAAGGCAGGAACGGGGGCTGCTTCCTTTTTGTTTTTGTGTCCTTTATTCTGAATCCAGAGCTCCACACATAGTAAGCTGTTAATACATGGGATCCCAAGTCTTTGTGCAGTTTTAAACTGGCACCAAGTCTTTTGGAACATCTTGTATGTGCTTGTTGAATTGAATTGTAGTGAAGTGTGGACGAGCTCACTGAATTGTAGTGAAGTGTGGACAAGCTCACCTAACCTGGAAGTGTTGGGAGTTTGGCGGGAATCCAGGTCTCCCTGACTCCCAGGAGGCATCATGCTGTCTCTGACACAGCCCTGAAATGATGAAGAAACTCTCCAGTTTGGGCTACTACAGGCTTTCTTCCTTTCAAAGCTTTTGCCACCCATTGGCCTTTCCTGGGTTGGACTCTTGTCGTTGTGAGCCTCAGGCTTTATTTAAAAAGGTCAAAACCATTCTCAGTTCAGAGTCCAATTTGGCCTGTTTTCTGGTGACCCCAAGCTAGAGTATTCATGCTGCCCCTCTCCAGTTTCCTCCTGCTCTCTGAACTCCCTAATTCTTCAAAATGTCTTCCCTCTGACTCTTCTCCTTCCTCACGCTCTCTGGCCTTACATCCAGCGATTGGTTCTGCCTGTACTAAGGGTCTGCCCTATATTTGGTACCTGGACAAGGTGTCCCTCCTGCCTTGGTTATTTACTTGGTACCTGTGTGACTGTGGGTGAGCTGCTTAACCTTCTGGGGCTTGCTTTCCTCATCTTGAAAATAATGGGATTGGATTAAATAGCTTCTAAAGTCCTTTTTAGTTTATTTACTTATTTATACTCATTATTGTTATTTATTATATATTTTTATTTATAATTTATTTAAATTCTATATCTACGATCCCGTAATGCCAGCATCAGCAGCTGGCTGACACAAAGATCAGTCTAGGAAAATGCCACGTCTCTCTCTCTCTCTCTCTCTCTCTCTCTCTCTCTCTCTCTCTCTCTGTCTGTCTGTCTGTCTCTCTCTGTCTCTCCCTCCGGTTCCAACACAACTCCTATCCAGTTGGGCGGCGAAGCTATCATCCCAAGAAGCTCCCAAGTCTTCGGCTGGGTAGCAGTGAAGTAAGAGCAAGAAGGAGCTGGCTGAGCCTGGAATTTTGCCAGTTGCCAACTCATGCCATGAAGAACCTCTCCCGAAAGTGCTTTAACTCAGTATTTTAGCTCAATCCTATACTGTGGTTCAAATGTGGCTTCCATGTTCCATCTGGGCTCCACCACACCATGATTGCCAACCCTTGGGGAAGAGTACCAACGACTGGACCCTCCAGTTTATATTTCAGAGCTCAACAGTGGACACCAACTTAGAGGAAGTGATGTTCAGTGACTAGTTCTGGACTTGGAACCAAAAGGTTCTGGGTTCAAATCCCATTCCTGAATATCTGTATGACTATGGACATCATAGTCTCAGCTTCCTCATCTGTAAAATGGGGTATAATATATATTATCATATGTATCACATATGATAAATGGGATATAATATCATATAGTATCATATATACTATATACATAATATAATATGTAAAATAAGTATAATATCTACCTCACAGGTTTATTGTGAGGTTGAAATGAGACAATGAAGGCAAAAGCATTTTATGGATTTTAAGGCACTATTCAGGGGGTTCCAAGCAAGTTCCAAGTTTGTCAGTTATTATTTAGAGTGCTGTTAGGCTTGGTTCTAGTCCCTAGTAATGGTTGGTTGGCTCATCTGGTAGGTGTACAACACTGCAGTATTTGATTATATGTTTATTACATGCAGAGCATTATTAGTTCACAAGAGATTAATAAAAGCTTCAGGCCACAAACAAACATTATGGCACTTTTGTTCTTTGTTTGGCTATGTGACCTCTTATAAGTCTCCAGGAGCTCATAATCTAATGAAGCTTTATATGAAGGAGGAAAGACCACATTTAAGGTACCTTCCACTTTTAAATCTGGGGTCCTACAGAATCTCTCCTGCATCTGTTCTCTGTTCTCAGACATGCCACAGAGCCAGGCAAGCCCACTACTTCCTGGCCATTTCCAAACCCAGGCACCCCCCTGGGTACTCTCATCATACCCCCATCTTCCATTTCTAGGTCCCTTCTGTGGACTCTCTTCCTTCATTAGATTAAGAAATTTGGTTTTATGATAAAAACGTTGGACTTGTCCTTTGCTAAGAGAGGCTCCGTGCTGTGTTCTTAAGAGGCTTGGGGTCTATTAAACTGGCTTTGCTTGTCTTCTGGATCACTCCTAGCTCCATCTCTCCTTTTGAGACATTAGGGCTCAGTGGAGAAATGGAAGAAGATGCAGGGGCAGCTTTCCAACACTATTGTCACCAGTCAATTATTATCTACCAATAAATTCAGTTGAATCAAGGGATTCTAAAGCTGATTTATTCTTTCTCACCCTAGACTTCCTCAAGCTGTAAAGAGCACAGGGAACTTGCTGAGTAGTGAGCATATGCAAAAGATTATTAGGAAAAAAAGATTATTAGGTGAACCTTCCTGTTATCTACACCATCTACCCTCTGAGGGTGGCATGGGAAAGATATAGGGAGATGGAGATTCTGCTCAAGAAGATTCATCTTCGTGAGTTCAAATCTGACCTGAGATACTTACTAGCTGTGTGACCCTGGACAAGTCATTTAACCCTGTTTGCCTCAATTTCCTCATCTGTCAAATGAGCCAGAGAAGGAAATGGCAAACTACTCCAGTATAATTGCCAAGAAAACCCCAAATGAGGTCAGAAAAAGTCAAACACAAATGAAATGACTGAACATTCTGCCTCACTTCCATTTCTTAGAATCTGTAGCTGCCTTCAATGCTTAGCTCAGGTACTACCTTCTATTCGAAGCTTACCTGATCCCATAACTGCCTGTGGCTCTCATGACACCAAATTATCTTTTTATTTTTGTATAGACGTAGAGGTGTACATGTTGATTGCCCTGACAGAATTCAGCTTTCTTGAGGAAGTTTTTTTTTCCTTTTCTAGCCTCAGCACCTAGCACAGGGGTCGGCAACGTATGGCTCTCGAGCCATATCTGGCTCTTTTGAGGGCCAGATATGGCTCTTTCTGCAGGAGCCATAAAGTCAATTTTTTTTTTCAGGCGCTGTTACAGGAGCACACACTTGGCTCTCACGAAATTACATTTTAAAAAATGTGGCAGGGGCAGCTGGGTAGCTCAGTGGAGTGAGAGTCAGGCCTAGAGACAGGAGGTCCTACGTTCAAACCCGGCCTCAGCCACTTCCCAGCTGTGTGACCCTGGGCAAGTCACTTGACCCCCATTGCCCACCCTTACCAATCTTCCATCTATAAGACAATACACCGAAGTTCAAGGGTTTAAAAAAAAAATTTAAAAAAAATGTGGCATTTATGGCTCTCGTGGCCAAAAAGGTTGCTGACCCCTGACCTAGCACAATAGTCAGCATATAATAGATACATGACAAACACTTACTGATTGGTTAGTTAGAGCAAAAGGAGGTTAGTTAGATTAGCAAAAATGATTAAAACAGTGATGCAAACAGAAATGGATGGGCCTAGGCATGGCCTGGAGAGGCTAGATATATATAGCTCATCCCTTGGATTGGGGGAGCCAAATTGGATGGAGTTATTTAAGATACCCCAACTGGCCTGGCATCTTGAGAAAGAAAGAAAGAGAGAGGAAGAAAGAGAGGGAGAAAGAAAGAGAGAAAGAAATAGAGAAAGAGAAAGAGAGAAAGAAAAAAGGAAAAAAATGAAAGAAAGGAAGAAAGAAAAAAGAGAAATAGAGTAGTAGATCAATGGAATAGACTAGTTAAACAATACATAGTAACAAATGACCATAATTATTTAGTGTTTGATTAATCAAGCTTTTGGGACAAGAAATCACTATTTGACAAAGACTATTGGGGAATTGGAAAAAGGTATTGGCAGAGACTGGATATAGACCAACATCTCAAATTGTACACCAAGATAAGGTCAAAATGGTAACATGATTTAGACAGAAAAGGTTCTACCATAAGCAATTTAGGGAAGCATAGAATAGTTTCCTTTTCAAATCTATGGATAAAGGAAAAAGTTATGACCAAAAAGAGACAGAGAGCATTATAGGATGTAAAATGGATGATTTTGATTATATTAAATTTAAAAAGGTTTTACACAAACAAAACTAATGTAACCATTGTAATGCAAGGTTGCAGCAAAAAGCTCTTGCTTTTGCAAACCAACTGTAGCAGCCTGTCAGTTAGAAAGGTTTAGAATGTTAAATCAGCTTGGGGGCTGGGCTCACGGGAAAACTGTTAGAGCTAGGCTATAAATATCCCTGGAGTTCCAACTGAAGGGCCTTTTGCCTGTGGGGCATTTTGGACCTTGTCTGTTCTTTCTAGACCTCTCCCTGACCTCTCCATTACATCCCGATATTCCCCTGGATTTCCTCATTGGGCCCCGGGAGGTAGGGTGGTTTAGTGATTGGACATCGTGGGTTTTAGCTTCTGTAGGTAGAAAGGACAAACTAAATCAAGCCATCCCCTTATCTAGTGATCTGATAAAATACTTTTACCTTAGAGCAGTGAAACCTTCCCTGACTGGGAGAGCCAGTCTCTCTCAGTCTGACCCTCTCCTGTGACACGAGCTTTCTCTCTAGCAGCAGTTACAAAACCCTCAAACCCTTTTTCCCTTTGCTTACCCCCTGACATCAATAAATCCCCTTTGATATCTACACAAAGCCTCTGGTGAATCATCGTACTTGATATTAGGGCAAAGGCTGAAGAGGGAAGGAATAACTTTACTTTTCTTTCTTGAGGGCAAACCTAGGCATCCATTTTGGGCAGGAAGTAGCCAGTGGAGACTTCCTATAGATTTCAGTTTCACTGGCAGGGAGGAGCCTCTTGTCTCTTCCCTCAAGGGACCTTAGAAATTAACAACAAAACCTTTCAGCCAGACCCATATTACTTCTGGCTGACTCATTTCTTCTTGTATGACAGAGATAGCCTCCCTGCCTGAAGGACCCAGCCTATTCCTCCCAGTACCTATCCTCTGTCTCTAGCCTCAGTGACTAGCCTGTTTGAGCAGCCCCTCCTTATATTCCCCATTCATCCCTTAACTTAGCTACCTCCTTATATATTCCCCCATTTATTCCTCCACATATCAACACTGCCCTTTTTATTTCATTACACCATGCTTAGAAGAAAGCAGAAAGCTAGGAAAAAAAATTTTACAGCATGTATTTCTGATAAAGACCTTATTTCTCAATAGAGAAATAGAGAACTGAGTCAAATGTATAAGACAAGCCATTCCCAATTAATAAATGGTCAAAGAGTAAGAACAAGCTGTTTTCAGATGAAGAAATTAAGGTTATCTATAGACACATGAAAAAATGCTTTAGATCACTTTCAATTAGAGAAATGCAAATTAAAACAACTGTGAGGTACCACCAGACACCTATCAGACTTGCTAATATGACAGAAAAGGAAAATAATAAATGTTGGAGAAGTTAGGGGGAAATTGGGACACTAATGTACTGTTAGTGGAATTGTAAACTGATCCAACTGTTCTGGAGAGTTATTTGGTATTATTTCCAAAGGTCTTTAAAACTGTGTATAACCTTTGATTCAGTGATATCACTACTAGGCCTGTATCTCAAAGAGATTTTTTTTAAAGGGGAAAGGACCTGTGTACAAAAGTATTTAAAGCAGCTCCTTTTGGTGGCAAAGAATTGGGAGCTGAGAGGATGACCATCAAATGGGGAATGGCTGAACAAGTTGTGGCATATGATTCTAACTGAATATTATTGTGCTAATAAGGAATGATGAGAAGATGAGTTCATAAAAACCTGGAAAGATCTACATGAACTGATGCAGAGTGAAGTGAGCAGAACCAGGAGAATGCTGTATGCAGTACCAGTAATATTATAGGATGAACAATTTTGAATGACTTCGCTTTTCTTAGAGATAGTGATCCAAGACAATCCCCACAGACTCGTGATGAAAAATGCTTCATTTTGCAGTTAAGAAAATGAAGGTCAAAGAGATTAAGACCTGAGTCTCACATCTCACAAGTGTAAGGGGCGAAATTCAAAGCCAGATCTTCCTGTTTCCAGAGCCAATGCTCTTTCTACAGTACCAGATGCATCTGTGAGGTAATTTGCTTTTTGTTTTTGCTTACATTTTATATATTGGGTACCAGCTTTGTATCAAAATAACTCTGACCATCGACAAAGTCAGCCTGCTAAATTATTCATCCCATTTCACCTTGAGGGGTTTAGCTTAAATTAGCTTATTCAGAATGATATTACAATGGGTCTCAATATTAAATGTAATATCTAAAAACAGCTATGAGAGACAGGTGGGAAAAGTAATTGTAGGTCAGATAATGAGACATCTGTCCCTATAACCCCTATATTCAAAAATTGTTAATGCTTTCCTTCTGCCTCCAGAATTAAATGCAAACTCCTCAGACTGGCATTTAAACCCTTCCACAATCTGGTTCTCATCTCCCTTTTCAATTCTATTTCATACTTTTCCCATTCTTGTAGTCACCATTCAGGCACATTGCCCTCCCAACTGTTCTCCAAAATGACACATTTTATCTCCCCTATATTTCTGGCACTTTGTATAATGAATGATCTGTTAGGTTTGGAATTCACTACCTCCTCACCTTCTAGAAGCCCTAGAGTTTTGAAGTGCAGTTCATTTGTCACCTCCTATATAAGGCTTTTCCTGCTTTTTTTTCTATCCCTTGAAATGATCTTTAATATATTTCATATTTACTTACATGTGTATATATTATATTTCCCTAGTAGAATGAAAACTCCTTGAGGGTAGGATTGGCACATAATAGTTGTTAAGTGTTTGTTGGGTATGCTTATTGCCCTCAAATCCATTATCTATAATTTTTTTAATTGCTCTACATTTCAGTATTATTTTAGTTATTTATTATGACTTCTCTGAATTTCTAGAATACTGATAAGGCAGACTTTATGTGCCACACACAAGTGGATCAATGCAGATAGCAACTTATCTCTTCTTGTCCTTGTGAATCTCTTCTCTCTCTTCTACCATAAGCTTGCCACAGTTGATTCTCCATTCAACATGTTGGACTTCTTCCTGGCTTTGTCCTGATATTTCAAGAGTACCAAGGGAAGGTACCATTTGAAAGTTATCACTCTGGCTGTTCATCTGTTATCCCTTACATGAACAGCTTCTCTTTTTTACTTATCATACAATTCCTTGATGACATCTTTTATTCTTGTTCTTTTTGGTTATATGTGAATATACCTACCATGTGCCTCTCCATCGGCTGCTGTGTGATAATAATTTTCAATTTTGGGGGGAAAGTTATATTCCATGTCTCCATTCCATATAGTAATCCTGATATAATGTCACCATTAAACATATGGACCTTTGCTTTCATGGGAATCTTGAAGACAGTAAAGAAGCTTTGTAATTTCCCAAAGGGATATTCAGTAGGAGAGAAGGGTGTTTTCCTCTTAAAGTTCAACTCTTGACTTTTTTGTCTATCTGTATTGTCTGTCATATATATATATATGTGTGTGTATATATATATATATATACATACACATAGATTATGTATAAATGGAGATTTTGAACCTTGGACTTCATCCCCCTAGAAATCCCTTAGTATTTCTCAAAATTCCCTCTAAACTCTTCTGCGCCTCCACGTTTGGGTGGTCATGTTATTATTTTATAAGTTCTGTAGCTCCTCCCTCTTCCTCTTTTGCTCTTGCAAGTGGGCTGGTTTAGTTCCTTTTTAGTTAGCTAGGTGTCTTACTTCAATTGTTATTAATAAACTTTTAAAATGTAATACTTGGAATATTGGATATTAATTTTAAAATCCACAAATATATGTGTATATATTTGTGTGTGTAGAGATAAGCTATACAGAATGTGTTTCTCTCCAAATATATATTGAAATTTGACCAATAGACATTTTTCATCCACTTTGTCTTTCTTGTATGGATGGATAGGCAAATTCCTTTCATTAATTATAGATTTTTTTCTGGTTCTGGACTTGATGTAACATCTGGAGGATATCATCACCATACAAAGAATGTCTCTTCCACGTGGCCTTTGCACTGGATGTCCTCCATCAAATATCTGTGACCAGCACACATCTGTTGTTTTTTGGCCTTGCCTGAGGTTATGATCAGAGGGTTGTTAGACAGGATTTCTTCCATTATATTTTCCTATAAATTTTGAATTTTTAAATATATTAATAGGAGTCAACTTACATCAAGTTGTGACCCAGTAAAGCAGCATTTTGCAACTTCAAAAACCCTGTAGGGCAGTATTTTGCAACCAATAAAAAAAGTATCATGGGATCCTATACCTTCTATATCTTTCAGGTAATTGTGAAATGGCAAAGATATTGCTTACTGTTGAAAATCACTCGCAAAAGTCTGTTCATTTCCAACTAATACATCAAATACATGATTGATTTCTGTATAGATGACTCTTATAAAGACTTTGTAAAGGCCGTTAGTTAATGATGTTCTCAACTGTCTTTTTTAGGTACTCATAAGGTCTGACCATTTTTTCTATGCCTTTGATATCTTCCTTTCCTTTAGACACCTCATATATCAGACCCTCAATGAACTTAGCACTGCTTCACTTCCAGCACGAATCTCTTCTATATCTAATCCAGCTGCTTTTCCCTTCTTTGTTCTCTTTGGTGTCATTTTAATTCCTTTGCAAGCACATCCAAGACTGTGATGTTGGGGTCTAAATGTTGTGGTTCTGCTGTTCTAGATGGAGAAAATGATTTGCTTTAATGATTTGGGGAAATATTTTCCATTTATATTTTCCTTTTGTAGTCCTCCTTCCATTTTCATCCTTGAATGTTTTGGGGATGACTTTGCATAGCTGGATACCTTGCCAAGTTTTCTTTAAACTTATTTGCTGCTCCATTGCTTCTCTCTGCTATATGTGAAAATAGCCTTCATAATCTATTGTTCATCGTCCTCTAGCATAAGATTTTACAAATGAGTTTACATTTTAACTCAGTATTGTCTTTGGTAGCCCTCTCCATTTGGCAAGTAAAAGTGTGACAGATACAGGTGGTAGAGAAGTAAGAGTGACAGATATTTGCCATTTATCATTGTTATTTGACTTTAGGGAAAATTTTCAGAGCTTCCCGTCTCAAATGAATTGTAAGCTCCCAAAAGGGAAAGGATTGATTGCTTTGTACCCCATAATCCTCTATACACAAGGAATGTTTGACACAATTTTACTGATGAAAAATTAAATTGATTTGTCTTTGGTAGCCATCTCTATTTGGTAAGTCACAAACACAAAATGCAATATAATCTATGTGAATTATTCTGTGCCTGGACATAAGAATCATTTAATAAAGATCAAGATTCTGTCTTGCCTCTGTATAAAGACTTTGGAAGAAATCTGCCATTTCTACCTATTTTCCTGATAATGAGAATGGAGAGGAACTGCCAGAGGATTTATATGCTGAAGATGTTTATCAGCCTGATGAACCTTCTTTGTATATGCTGAACTTCTCCACACATGGTGAATGCTCTCATTTTTCTCGTGGATGTTACAGAGATAGGACTTTTTTTTCACAACCTTAGTAATACCAAGTTGAGTCCTTTGTGTCAAGCATATGGCCTATCCTCAACTCAACCTGGACTTTTAAATCATAGTATTAAATAGAATTGATTGATGGTTGCGTTTTAAGCTATGTAGCAATTTGCATATTAAAAGTCTCTTTTTATAACTAAAAAAGTTTATTGACTAAGGCAATTTCTGGATTCTTTTGCTCTTCCTCTTGTGACAATTAATTTACACTGGTTAAATTTCTGGATAATGTTATCATAATTGATGTCAGTGTCATTTCTGTGGCCCATTTTCTATTTCTGATTGTCAACTACATGTTTAAGTAGTTTGGGGTTGGGGCTATTTCAGTTTTGTACTATCTTTTTTCTTATTCTCTCTTCCTTTTTTCAAAAAATAACAGCATTAAATCTGATCTTAGCTTTGATAAGTTGGTGGTATGATTATGCACTGAGAACTGACTTGAGGCTAACTGCCACATGAATAACAAGTCTTTTCTTGTTGGTTAAATATATATTCTATTTAATTCTTTACGGTGTTATTTGGTGCTCACCATGTCCAATGACTACCAATTCTTTTCTCTGTAAAGGGCTTTTGTGTAATCTATTAGTCTTTGGGGATTCTCATTCCTTCTTCCTAAACCATGATTACCATTCTATTACCCAACTCTCTGTTCTCTGTTCCACTTTTCCATCATAGTCACCGATTATCAGAGTATATGTTGGTCTAATCTGGAAGATCTCAACAAGTTCTTCACAGAATTATCATTTCATCAGCAACCAATGTTAATGTATAAGGTGAAATTATTTCCATGGTGGTCTTCATGCAAGTACTCATCCTTAGTACTGCAAATATGATGATTGAATAGCCATTGAATAACATTTGGGCAATCAGTAAAACTGACTCCCCCAATTCCTTTCATTGTCTCTTCAAGGAGGACCAAGGAGAGTCATCCTTTGATTTAGATATAACTTCCCTCTATCTTTTGGTTTTGTTTATAGTAAGAGTGTTATGATTGATATGATTCACTTCTTGCAGTGATATGTCCATTCAAAGACAGGGATGTTACATCTAGAGATCCAATAGTTAAATTTAGTCGATTGACAGTCTAAAAACTATGGTTTTTAGCATCCTCTGTCTATCCCCATTCTTGACACTCCACTATCACTTAGAAACAGAATAAGAGGAAAGGGAAAGAACCATTTAAATTTTTTCTTTGTTTCATGGGTTGTCATATACATGAGTGTATATGCAACACACACATATATGTGTATAGGTACTCAATACATACAAACACATATGTATACATATATGTACACAAGCACAAATATGTGTTTGTATATGTCAATTGACTAGGTTTCTGATAATGTGCCTTTCTGTGTCCAAAAAACAGCCTTAGTCTATTGCTGGGGCCACATTCAAACCTTTTCCAAATTGTTAGAACTTGCTGTAGCTTACATTCCGTTGGCAGGACCTTCAAGAATCTAGGGCCACCTCCATGCTGTGCTGAGACATTGGTACAGAATTTTGAAGCAGATATATGAGCCGTAATGACATTGTTATTTGTCTTCTTAAAAAAAAAATCTCAGAGTTTCCTGTCTCAGCTAGATTGTAACTCCTCAAAGGGCAGGGGTCTATTTGTATCCCTAGTGTTCTTTACACAGAAGGTATTTGATATAATTTTATTGATTAAAAATGAGCTCTGCCTTTGTTATAATAAATAAAATCAAACTTGTGACTAAAGGATATTCCTTAGAAAGGAAAGTCATTTGCTTCAAGGGAAGGAAAAACTTTAGGAAGGGCTCACATGGGATCAATGGAGGAAGAGGCCATGTACCTAGCCACACAAATTATTCTTATCAATGGAGTGACAGCCAGAGCATCTTCATATCTATGGGTGGACATTACACCAGTTACCTGACAGTCATTTATTCACTACCATTCATGAGCCGTTGTGTAAGAAGCCTGATGAAGACAGAGCCAGGCTTAATGATAACTAGTACATCTCTATTGTTTTATTCTATTCTCCTGTCATTTGGCTTTTATGGGAGCCTGTGTTTGCCAAGGGGCCCCGAGCAGCTCTGACAGATGGAGGCTGCATTCTTTTAACCTAGTGTTATGAGGAATGAGAAGAAATGGGAATGCCTGGAGGTGGAAAGGATAGCATTGGGACATATAGATGGAAAAATGGCAAATTTTATGTACTTAAAAATATCTTTTGTTGTTACAGATCTTGAAAACTTTCAGTAAACCCGTCTGAAAATATTCCCCCAGAGGTTTTCAAAATCACTAACAATTGATACCAGAATATTGGTCAAATTAATCTACGTATGACCCAAAGCCTGATTCCTTGTTTCCTACCACAAGACTCCCTCTACTTTATATCTTAAACTTATATTAGGAAGGAAATACACATTTATTAAGCATTGTCTATGTGCCAGGAACCATACTAAATATTTTACAAATATTATCATATTTGATCCCCATGACAATCCCTAAAGAGTTAGGTACTATTATTATCTCCATTTTATCGGAGAGGAAATTAAAGCAAGTGTCTTCCTCAGGGCCACACACTTAGGAAATGTTTGAATTCAAGCCTTCCTGATTCCAGGTCCAGACCTCCTTCCACTGAGCCACCAAGCTGCCTCTAGATTATTTTTCTCTTCTGCAAAATTTTCCTCTTTTATGAAGTCATCTTAAAGATTCTTCTATGGTTCCATTTGCCCAATCAATGCAGCATCCCCTTACCAGCAATGCAGATCTCTTTCTTCCACCTATAATTGATGATGTGTTTTGACTTTGCTGTTATTTATACTTCCTCCTTCCTCCTCCCCACTCCCATTTGTGCCTGTTTGGAAGTTTCTTAAGCAAAGAAATTATGTTTTCTACTTCTCTGTCCTCACAGCACCCAATATAGTTGTCTCTCTACAGTGTGTTCAGAAAATGGCATTGATAGATTAGTGTTTTTCCCTTGCCTTGTGGTTCCTGTTTTCTTCTGTAGTCTGCACTCCTGGAAAGTCTTCTCTTCTCCTACATATATGATATCTCTTAGAGGGTAGCTGCAGATATAGAAATTCATGAACCTGACCTTGTGAATGGTGTTGAATTTGCTTCTTTAAAAAGTATGGAAATCAAAGGTGTGTATGTTGTGTGATGAGTGACTATATAGAAGTGGACTGATAATCAAGGTATAAAGAGTTTTGGAGTGAGGTTAGGAGTAAGCTGTGGGCAGACTGAATTAAGAGTATGTAATGAAGATAAATATGAAATGAGTAAATTTCTTGTTTCATCTTTTCTCAGGTCCTCTAGTTTACATGAATGGGCCTAATCTTCTAGAACCTTCTAATCATCCCTTCCCAGCTCTTCTTAAACCTTGGACCATGAATGGGAAAATAAACTATTTTCTCTGAAGCAAAATGCCTCCAAGGAAACCTGACAAATCCCTTTGGTTATTATAATTTTAGCTGGGAGTAGGAAAAAGAAGAGCAGTGTTTGGAAGAGGGGGCCAGATCTGGCAGCCAGGTCTAACTTTCCCATGCAATGAATTAAGGAGGCAGTACAGTAGGGGGGAAGGGTGTGAAAAGAAATTCTTGGTTCTCTTTGTCTATCCTGAGTTTACACTTGTGAAAAGGGAATCCTTTATTTTCTTTGCCTAGTTGGAGTTAACACTTTGATTAATGATAACTTAAGTACCCCTACTTAGCACCTCACTAGATTATGAAGACAGGATTAACTCTCCTTTGTCTACTTTTGAATTGAATCAACAAAAGATTAAACACCCGACTTAGTGCTAGGTGAGAAACTAGCAAAGTGCTTAGAGAATTCACACCTTTAGAAACTCAATCAGCCAGGAATCTGTGAACCCTTTTGATGAGTATTCACCCTTCTAGAAGGTGAGAACAGGTTCCCACAAACACTGCCCCTGCCCCCTGGGCAGTACTAGATAATTTAGAAGCTGTGACTGGCCCCTGTGAAGAGGGGCAGGGACAAGAAGTCACCATAAAAAGCCATGAATCCTTCCGCTTGGGTTGGACTTGTGGAGATAGTCTCCTTATTGGAGAGAGTCTTCAAGGGAGCTTAGCTGGAGACTGCCAATTGGATCATGGTCTTGGAGCTTGGCTTTAACTTAGACTCTGACTCCTGGACTACTTTGTGGGGTGAGTGAAAGGCTGACTCCTTTCCTAGTTTCTGAAGAGATTAGCTTCCATCTTAGAGGAGGCCTTGTGATTATTCAGTACTGGCCTTCCTGGTTGAGAGCTAATTAATCTCTGCCTGGATTAAGATAGGATAGATAAATTTTCTATCCCCTTCACATTTCTCTACTTTATTGTTTCTTCTCTATTTTGCAAATATATTTCTGACTTGAGATATAATAAATATTGGTGACCACATAATTTCATAATATTATTTTCCAACCATTAAATTTAACCCTTACAAGGGGTGGTATTGGGGCAGGAATAAACATTAGGGACCCTAAGATCAAGGCATCTGCAGAACCATATACAATATATGCTAATTTAGTTTCTAGTGAGGTGGAAACAGTGGAAGATGTAATTAGGTCAACATAAAGAATCTGGGCCTGAGGAACAGGGACAGACCTTGGTGTTTCTACCTATTCTGCTTTCTTTCCTGCCTAGCCTTTCCCTCACTATTGCCTCCTTTCGTCACCTTAGAGGCAGCTAGCTCCAGTGGATTGAGCATTGGGTCTAAAGTAGGGAAGTCTTGAATTCAAATCCTGCCTTAGATACTTAACTGGCTGTGTGTGACACTGGAACATCACATAACCTCTGTCTACTTCAGTTTCTTCAACTGTAAAATGGGGATGATAATGGCATTTACCTCCCAGTGTTGTTTGGAAGCTCAAATGAGATATTTGTAAAGTCCTTAACACAGTACCTGGCACATAGTAGACATTTGATAAATGACTTCCTCTCTTTTGCGCCACCAGTTTCACATTTATAGTCTAATTTAAAATCTTGTAAGAATCAGATAATTTCTTACCCCAACTCATTTTACAAAGAAAGTCCCATTACAGTTCTTTCCTTTTATTATCTTCCAATTCTTCCTTGCTCTTCTAGCTTCTTCCCCATACTCCTGTGATAGTTTAATCCTTTTCCCACTCTATAGCTTCCTTTAGCTCTCTTCTTTCCTATTATTTGCCTGTTCTTTAGTCATTAGTGCTTAGGTCTTAATAAATGCTTGTTGATTGATTAATTGACCATATGGTAAGGATAAAGGGATCTGAGCTCACTGAAGTGGATGTAACAAGAATTCTGCTGAGGGAAAAAGTAGCAAGCACAGCTGACAGGAAATCTAGGTTCCTTAAAAAAAAAAAAAAAAAAAGGGCCCAGGGAGGAGAGGTAGAGATCCCCAGAAACTTCCTTCTTAGGACAGTTGCCTCTTATGAGATAGTAGTCCCTGCCACTTGGATTCTGCCTCTGCTTCCTAGATACCCTGTATGGTTCCTTGCTCCCTTGTCTGAACTGGCTACTGGAAACCATGGAGGACCAAGGGATCTGGAATTTGGGAAGTCTACCTAGAATCATTACCCTATCTCAGTCTGGGGAGCCACAGTCATCATCTCATCTCTGATCTTGGGCAGTTCACTTAACCGTGTTGGGGCTCAGTTTTCTTATTTGTAAAATGAAAGGGCTGAACTCAATGACTCTCCAGGTTCCTTCCATGATGCAGAAACAAGGCAAGTCAAAAGAAGGAAAGAAGACTGGAAAAGAGGTGGGGTTTGGCCTGCCCTGGCACTTTTCTAACTACTTTCTAGGTCTTTTCAGGCTCCTCAACCTAAGACTAATCATTTAGAATGGGCAAGAATGGCAGAAATTGAGGACCTGGCTGTGCTTGGAACAATGGGCACTGTCACTTTGGACCTGGGACTCAAAAGTTTGGTCCTCAAACTCAATTTGTTGTGGTCTATCTCAGCCCCCGGAGCCCTGGACTTACTTGGAGTTAGAAGTCATCGAGTTCCAGGTCTGCAATTTACTTGGTCCTGGCACTTTGAGTAACCCATTTAACTTCTCAGCACTTCATTTTTCTTATAAATAAAATAAAGGGGTTGAGTGACATGATTTTTAAAGTTTCTTCAAGCTTTAATTACCATTCCCTGATTCTGATTAGCTGATTTCATCCCTCAGGGTGAAAACCATCATCAGGCTCGTCTTCTTGTTTCCTTGAATCATTTAACTTCCCGAGAGCCCCAGCCTTTCTGTTTTAACCCTACCTTTCCCTTACACACTGTTCCCCTCGGAACACATGGAAGTTCTTCCTCCAGGAGATCCCTTATTTTAGAACATTAAAGAAAAATAGAAAAAAGGTTAGGAAAGAAGCAAAGAGAGAGAAAATGTGGGGAGAAAGGGTAAGTGAAGACCAGAGTAAAAGCCCAGCAACTACTGGTAAGGCTGGGGAGGTTGTGTAAACAAAGGACACAATATTCTTTGTCACCTAGTGGCTGTTACCATATAAAAAGAGGGTTAGGGGTCATAGAATTTAGATCTGGAAGAGGTCTTAGAAATAATCCAGTTCAGGCCTCATTTTATAGACGAGGAAATGGGCCAAGAGTGATTCAGACTTTACCAAGTTCACAGACATAGCAAAAAGCAGAACCCAAGTCTTCTGACTCCAAATCCAGGGTTTTTGCCACTATATTGTGCTGAAAGAGCCAAAAGTTTGGCTTTTAGAAAGCATTTGGGATGAATAAAAGAGCTAAGGATTATAGGGAGGTCAGTGAATTCAGGGAGAGAGGGGACTCTTTGGAGGCCTTTCTTCTAGGACAGAGAAGAAAGGGCTTCTTTGGGAAAAGGAGCAGAATAAGGGGAAAGAAAAATTAGTTATCATGGAAACCTTCATTGTGGAAAAGAGAACAATTTGAATTAATACGGTCATGCAGCTAGCTATAGCCATTGCTAACGGCTAAGAGGACTCATACAGAATCTAAATTCTCATAGAGGAATAAATTTTATTATTTTATTATTCAATTTTATTATTATCTAACCTAGGGGCTCAATTCAACCTTAGTGGTGCTAAGTCTGAGGTCTTGACCAAGCAGTATAATGATAAGTACTTTATTGGTCTAAATGATGGGACCGAAAGTTCTTTATGGAAAAAGCTATTATGTTCCCCACCTGGAGCCGAGGGGTACTCTTGGAGGATAGCCACTGGGGAGTCATGCTTCACAGAATCATAGGATTTTTGAGCTGGAAGGAAACTTTAATCCATCTCTCTTGTTTTATAGATGAGGGAACAAGCACAAAACGATAGAGTTACTCAAGGTCATATAGGCAATAAATGAAAGAATCGGGAGTTGGTCCCAAATCTTTCATCTTCAAATCCAGTACTTTTCCCATTATACCACATTGCCTCTAGCTAAATAAAACACCAGTGAACCACCAGGAGAGTAATATAATGTCAGGTATGAGTTTTCTGTTCACCAGTCAAGACTTTTTCTTGGATATAGTAGAAATCACCTGGTCTAAGCTCGTTGGGTGGGCTTGGAGACTGGTTGTTGGCATTTTCAATTGGACTCTAATTCTGAATTTCAATAAACTCATTAGCTTAAACAGTGCAGGTTATAATGGGTTCCATGTTTAGTATCCTGATCTCTGAGATTTGGCCCCAATGCATCCAAACTCTTGTCTCATTGAGGGTTCCAGAAATCAGACTGAGGCTATCCCAGTATTTGAGCCTCTGAACAGTGATGCTCACTTTCATCTGATCCCGAATGGACCACTTATCTTACATAATCCTCTGTTCCATGGATAGGGATTCTCATGGTCCCAGTCCCAGTCTGATTGGCCTCAGGACTTGGATTGGTTCCATTTTTCAACCTGGGCTCATTTGCCTTTCCTAAGGCAACCTGGTGTCCCTCCCTCCACTGCACTCATTCCTGAGGGCTCACCATATTAATACTAAACTTAGAGTGGAGGCCAGATTACCATTTCAAGTTACAAACTTTTTTTTCCTAAACGCTTACCTTCCTTCTTAGAATCAATACTGTGTTTTGATTCAAGGCAGAAGAGTGCTAGGCAATTGAGGTCAAGTGATTTGCCCAGGGTCACACAGCTAGGAAATTTCTGGGGCTAGACTTGAACTCAGGACCCAAACCTGGCTCTCAATCCACTGAATCACCTGGCTTTTCCCTCAAGCTTCAGTCTTGAGGATTAAGGCCTTAACTATATTTGGACTTGAAACACATTTCATCACCTCCCTATATTTAATCCATATCTAGTATCTCCTCTTGGCTTACTTAATAAATGTAAACATAGCAATCAGACACAACTCTCTAGAAGACCCTACTTTCTATGGAAAAACCAATGTTATTGGTATTGGGGAAGATTTAAATTTCTTTTACCAATGAAAAGCACTTGCTATCAAATGAAGACTTTTTTAGGGAGTCAGATGTCCATTTTCAGCCAATCATTTCCAGCATTGCCCAACCCTAGGTGTGCCACTTAGACCTGGGGAGGGGGATGTTTCTTGCCATGAAGTTGTTGAGTTTCATCTGAATTCAGGCACTGATTCTCCCAGGTTAGACCCAACAGGCTGCCACGCATCATCTTAGAGGGATTATGGGGCCTCTGATGTCTACAATAGGGCATGGAATATCACATTTAGCATCTGTACCCACACTATCTCTGAAGAATAACTGTAATGTTAAATTAGTGTTTTGGCACATAACTATAGAGATCTGAATGCTATCTTGGGAATATATCCAGTCTCAAGTTGTGAAATGAAGCCTCCTAGAGATGATGCACCGCTCAACAGAATATTTCTATTCCTTCATAGGGGTAAGGAGCAGGAACTGTAATTTCAAGTATAGGGAATTTGGGGGTGAGGAAACTCCTATTACTAACGTGGGCTGGCACCTTCATAATCTTCGAGTTGTGTATAAGACGGTGGCTGTGCCTTACCAAAGATCACACAAGCAAGTAGGTGTCAGAGGCAGGACTCGAATGCAAGTTTTTTCTGGTTTTGGGGCCAGCTCTCCATTCATTATGCTATCTTTTCGAACACAGGCAAAACATCATTTTCTAACATAAGCAAATCTTTTATCATCATCTACTTACTAAGTCTCTGGATCTCTGTACCACACACCCAGACTGGCAAACTCGGCTTAAGACAATCTTTTATGAGCAACAAATGATGGCCACTGTGATGTGCCCATTGCTTAGCAGAGATATTTAGTCAATGTCTGCTGAATTGAATTGAATGCCAAGTTAATGGCTGGTATATAAAGAGGTACTTGGGGCATAGGCAGCAGTCCAGACTTACTGTGTCCAGAACTCTCAGGCATGCAAGGTGTAGTGATGTGAGGATGGCACTCCCTTTTCCTTCCTTTTTTTCTCCCTGGCCCTTCCCTGCACATTTAGTCAGAATTCTTCTGTTTCCTCTGGGGTCAGGTGAGAGGTCTTATTTTCCCAAATGTACTATACTAATTACTCACCCTTGGAACCTCCTTTTCACACAGTACAGATAGCATCGGATTGCAGCTTTGTCTAATATAGGCCCAGAGAGAACATCTGTGTGGGCACCAGTTTGGAAGGCTTCCTCCAACCTGGCCTAGTTTGCCTATTAGCTGACTTTTCTTGCCCAGGGGCTCATCTGGTACCCAAACAGGCTCAGCCAGATGAGTAATTGCTTTGAAGCCACTCTTACCTGTGGAAACAAAAGGCTTTCCCTAGCAGAGTGTGCAGCAGGTATAGGAGAGGACCGTAGTCATTCTTCAGGCAGGTGCAACTTCAAATCAGAGCCTCTCAGGGATGGAAGGGACTTCAGCCATCATTCAGGACAATCCAGAACTGAGAGGGAGCATGCATTTACTTTGTGGCATATCCAACAAATGATTAAAAAGCCCCAACAGAAAGTAATAAGGAGCAACCTTCCGAGGTAGTCCATTTCAGTTCTGGACAGCTCTAATTGCAGAAAAATCCTAATTGCTCTACTAACATCAGCTTGCCTGTAATGGATGACTTGTCAGTGATTTTATGGCAGGGAGTAAGCAAGGAAGGGAGGCGGCTTTTTGTCTGAGTCTATATCTATAGTTGAAAGACCCACCAGCTGGGAAGGCTGTCAGAACAAATGGAACTGCAGGAAGAAGCCAGAGTACCTCCAGGGTAGTGTGACCAGCATGACAAACATAATTGACACACAGTGCTTTAAGGTTCTCGAAATGCTTTACACATTATCACCAGAAAAAGTTCTCCATAGAGAAAGAGGATGATTTATTGGAGTCTACCATGGCATAAAGGAAATGAG
The DNA here is from genome assembly GCF_016433145.1 of Gracilinanus agilis. Taxonomy (NCBI): domain Eukaryota; kingdom Metazoa; phylum Chordata; class Mammalia; order Didelphimorphia; family Didelphidae; genus Gracilinanus; species Gracilinanus agilis. The sequence goes on along the minus strand of NC_058131.1, from coordinate 234,637,732 downwards.
GAGAATATGGTACAGTAGAAAGAGCCCGAGAACCTGGGTTTGAATCCTGGCTCTGCTAATTCACCACTTGTGTGACTTTGGGCAAATCACAAACTCTCTCTGGTTCTCAGTTTGGAGCCTGGAGATCATGTCATATAAGAATCAGTGGAAGGAACTAAGGATGACTAGCCTGAAGAAAAGGCTCGGTGGGGAAGAGGGGCACAATTGAAGAGCTGTCATACAGAAGAGATGCTGATCTTGTTGTTCTTGGTGCCAGATGACAGACCCAGGAGCAACTGTTAGAAGCTGCAGAGGCAGATCTAGGCTCGGTGTAAGGATCAAATCAAATGATATTAAAGCTATTTGTAACCCTTTAAGTGCTAGGTTAATGTGAGCTCTTTTTATCGGAGGAAAAACCTCTGAATAAGTGGAGCTCTCCAAGAATGGAATGGGCAACTTTAGGTGGTTGTGGGTTCTTTCAGTGGAGGTCTTTAAGCAGAGGATAGATGGAAGGGTTGCCATAGGGGTGATCGGATCTTTGGGATGGATTGGCTTGGATGACCTTTAACATCACTTCTGACACTAAGATACTGTGAAATGAGTGTTTTGTGGTCAAGACACTATTGGGGAGAGATGAAATCTGGTCTCAGATTCTTCCTAGATGTGTGACCCTGGACACTTAACCTCAACTGCCTAGCTCTTAGTGCTCTTCTTAGAATTAGAAGGTAAAGGTTTAAAACAATGCATGCTCCAGAGACCAGACTTGCTTCTCTGAGGTTCACATGCTCAGAGGTACCACTAGGGCTAGGGTCCCTATACTTTAAGCAAATCCTCTATGGCTGATAGTGTGTGATTTTGCCAAAATCAATGCTACTCAGCTCCTGGTAGGCATTTAAATGATCCTAGAGCCATTAGTAAAGAGATTTATGCTTTCAATCTCCAAAAGAACTGGGATAAGAATATTCTCTGGGGCCCTCTGACGAGATGCCACAATGTGACAACATCTAACAGTCATATAACATCTTATATATACACTGCCAAGCGTTTTTCCATCCATTATCTCACTTGATCCAGTCAATAACCCTTTGAGGTAGACAAGAAAGTTATCCCCTTCCATTTCATGTTGGAGGAAGCTTTTGTCTGTCAGTTTACTGTCTTTCCTAAACCTAGTTTGAAGAGGAAGGCTTGACATCCCAGCTCCGGAGCCTTCAAGCTCTCTCTCACCTGGATCGGGCTCCTCAGGGGCTGATGCTCTCCTGAGCACATGCTGCCTGACTTAGCATTTCAAGAGCCCCCAAGCCCTGTGAAAGCAGCTCTCCCTCTCATCTCCCATTTTCCTTCTTGATCCTTAATAACCAACGTAGCTCTTTTTTGCAGTCCTTTCCCTCTTGTATCTAATCTGCAGAGACATTCTAGAGGTCTCAGCCTAAACGTGTCTGCTGACTATGATTTCCATCCCTAGATTCCTTTAAGGGTCATGGAAAAAGAGAGAGGACAGAGTTAAAGGAGATGTAAACAATCTGTTGTCCTAAGTAGTTCTGTTCCTGCCTGACAGATCCTACTTGTTTCCATAGGAAACCGTTTGCAGCCCCTGGGCCCGGCTCACAGGCCTTCCTTGGCTCTGTTCAGGCAGAGGCTGGAGGTCGGCTGAGGCAGAGAGAATGCGGGGAGCCAGCTGTGGAGTCTGGTGCTTCATTCCAGCCACTGCCCTTTATAAATATTTATAGCAGCTCCCCTTCTAAAAATAACACACTGGAGACCAAAAAGGAGGGGAAAAAAGAAAATCACCAAGAATCGGGACTGATTATCATGTATGCCAAGGAACTATCTAAGCACAAAGAAAGGCAGAAGATGGCTTCACCAAATGGCCTCGAGGGAAAAGCAGACGGGCACATGTGGCTCCCATCTACACCCTCCCTGGCCTACAATACACTTGCCTGTGACTCCTGGTATAGGAAAGGACCTTATGGGGCTATAGCAGCAGCAAGCTCTTTCTTTCCCAGGTTATAGAGCATGCAATGTCAAATGTAGCGGAAACCCAATTGTGAGAGGCAAGAGTCTATTTTTAGCATGTGGCCTGGGTCTGGGTGTCTACAAAACTGAGCACGGGCCTGAAGTTTCCTTTCTGTGACAGAAGAAAACCTGCTGGTATTTTTAAAAGGTCAAGGGTCATGTGGGAAAACAGTGCCACCCCCCCACTCCCACCCTTTGCCCTGGGAAATCACCCATCTTTCGGCAGCAAGTCAGAAAGAAACCCATCAGGTCACCGACACAGGATTAGTGTTTTTTTCTTTCTTTCTCTCTTTTCTTTTTTTTTTCTTTTTAAACCTCTTGGGAAATTCCTGGTTGTAGGGATGAGACCATGCCCTGAGGGGAGTGGTGATGATGCTAGTACATGCAGGAATCTGAGAGGGAAGGGCCCACCAGTAGGACCCTCTGGCAGTCCCTCCCCTCCTCTCATCATCATTGGCTCCCCTTGTCCTGGTGCTGTGGTGACAGGCAGACTGCAGGCTTGGTCCAGGTGTGCACTGGAAAGATGATGGATGGGAAGGTGCCTCTGGGGGAAGGCTCTGCCTTCATCATGTCAATGCCAGCTTGCTCTGTTGTCCTCTGAGTCTCTGCAGGACAGATCTGCTGTTAGTAAAAAGAGAGATATACATTCTTTCTTGCAATGGTTTCTGGGCAAACACAGTTAAGGTTTGGTATCAGGAGAATAATCTATGTAGGTCTCAGGCTGCTGAGATCCTTATCTTAAAAGCAGAGTGCATCTTGAGATGGGTTGGGCAGAATTATTTCTGGCTCTCCTCTAAGGCAGGGGAAAACTGTTTTCTTGGAGTATGAGGGGGCAGGGAAGGAAGGTCCTTTGGGGCATCTTTAAAGGTCATGTTTGGCTTCAGGAATAGGGCATGTTTCCAAGGAAGGCATAAGACCAGGGTTGTGATGTCTCTTTATCTGCAAAATAAGAAGTCAGCTCTATGAATCTATGAGATGAAACATATCAATTGGAGCTTACTAAAGATACCGAGACAAAAGGGTTTGGCAGTGGGGATGGGAGAGGAAGGAATGGCATCTGGAAATATTAGGAAGGGAAAGTAGCACTGGCTATGAATTAGGAAGAGAATGGAAACTAAAGGATATTCCATGTGGACCGAGATATCAGTACCTTAGAGTTTGTGTTTCAAATGGACAAACTACAGTATTCAAGACTGCCTTACAAATCCTAACATATTGAGAGATCGGTGAGGAGCAGGTCCCCTGGGCTACATGATCCCCATTTCACTGGGGATCAATGGACTTAGACCCTAATCCCTGTTCTGCTGTTGATTTAGCTGTGTGACTGTGAATAAGTCACTTCAATTCTGGGGCTTCTGTCTACTTTTCTGCAATGTGAGTTAGATAGCTTCCAAAGTCTCTCTCATCTCTAGGAGTATATATATCTTCTCTGTTCTTTAGGGAAGTCAGGATTGTTATTCTCAAATTATCAGTGGGAAAAGCAAGGACTTGCTCTAAGAGAGTGACTGTATGAAGGAGACACTCAAAACCCACGAAGCTTAGCAGAAGAGATAACTACTTTTTCTTGGGCTACTAAGCGATTCTTTCCCATCTAAATAATTTTTGCTGCAGAGGCGGGCTTTTTAAGGATGTCATATCAGCAAAGGAAATTACCTAAAAGTTAGAGTAGAGGAGATTGTAACTGGGGAGAGGGTCACATGAGCAGAATTAGAGTTTGACTCATGCTTCAAAAAAAAGTCACTGGAGGGTTTGTGATTATAATACTGTCACTCCTTCCCCTCCTCCTCCCTTCACCAAGATACCAGAAGGTTGTTCACTGGTTATAGTTTTGGGGACTAAGCAATTCTTTCCTTATCCTGTTGTGGTCACTTGGGCACTTAAGTCTTCAAAATTTATAACCTAGAAAGTTGATTATAAGGAAGAAAACAAGGGAAAAATAGTAACTGAAGAACCTGTGCTTCAAGAATTATGCCTCTGCTTACCACGTCTCCTGGCACTGCAATCTGATTCCATCCTTCTTTGGCATGAATTAAGCAAACATGGAGTTGTAACATTTGGGAGAAGGAACCAGAGTCAAAGTCTTTAGCTTAAGATGAAGAGGAGATGAGACTGGGGAAGAATGAGACTATTTCAGACAGTAACCAAGTGTTTTTCTTGTAGCTTATGCAGAAATTTATAGTTTCACATTTTTCTAGGAGGTGAGAAGGCATAAGAATGGCCTGCCACTTTTGGACAAGAGTTAGCAAGCTGACATCATGGGAATTTGTACCATTTGCTTTGCAGACACAGTTTGATCCTTGACAGCTTACCAGTCTGTGGTGCAAGGATCTGTGGTTAAGTTAATGCTCCAAAATTAGATCTCGACGAGAGAAGAAGAGAAATGGGCTAGGGTTTTTGTTGTTGTTGTTGTTGTTTTTGGCAGAGATGAGGGGTGGGAAATAAGAGAGGAAAGACTGGGGAGGGAAAAGGTGCTGCTGTCAAGGGTAGCCTGAGGGGACTGGGAAGATGTGCAGATCCATTTTTTTCATTCCACCATTGGGGTACAGAAATTGACAGCTGCTTTTAAGCCAGTGACTTCTCTGATTTGCTAACCTCTTCCCAACTCAATTCCCCAAAATAACAACTTCTCACAGAAGACAAGCCACATTTAGAGTACACTTTCTGAAATGTACCAGTTTTGGAAAAAGGAATAATGGTAGGTGGACTGACAGATTTTAAAGGAAAGAGAGACCTTTTAAAATTCAAGATGGCTGGGGCCTGGGTAGTATATTTTGTAAGCAGGAAAGAGGGGAAACTAAGTGAGATGAAAGTAATATGAGGAAAGAAAGAATGGGATGGGAAAAGACAGGGCACAAGGTTAGACCGTACTCACTTGTGCTACCTCTTGGTCCATTTTCTCCTGGCTAACCTGTGAAGCAGAAACAGAAACAAAATATTTAAGTCACTCTTGAGCTTCCTGTCCAACAGCAAGCTTTTCAGAGGCTATTTGTCCCGTCTCCATGATTTCTTAGTTTTCCTTTTTCCCCTTTGTAACTGATTTCAGGCCCCTCTGACTCTTACTACAGGATTGGGCCAAGTAAGGCCGATGTTGTCCTTAAGTGCAATTGTAATAGTCCCTAAAGAAAATACCCACATAGAGGAATGTCTGGCAGGGGACAAAAATCAGTAGGAATCTCTGACAGACAGATAGATATAATAATGTCAATGAGGTACTAATGAGCTGTCTCTAAAAATGAATGAAATGAAACTGACCTGAAGAGAGCTGTGTTTTTTCCTGCTTTTGTTCTATGCTCAAAGCGTTGAAGTGTAACTGCATTCATCCTTGAAGCCTCTAACACTGCCTCAGAACCCAAGACATTCAAGCTAGTGTCTAGCCTCTTTTGATTACCTCTGCCTCCCTGGTGTCTGCCTACTTGCCATCAGAGGCTGTAGAGAAAGGATGCTGGAGTTGATGCCAGATGAGACCTGCCTTTCAACCCTATCTCTTGCATTTACCAGCTCCATGACCTTAGGCAAGTTGCTTAAATTCTCTAACCCTTAGTTTCTTCATCTGTAAAAAATGGGGATAAAGTGCCCACTGTACTTATTTTACAGGGTTGTGAGGCTAAAACAAGATAATGTATGTAAAATGCTTTGCAGATGTATATAAAGTATTATATGGTAAATATGTCAGTTATTATTACCAAACTCTCAGAGTATCTTTTAACTAGCAAATTGAATTCCTTGCCTCTAACTCCTTAGAAAGCAGGTGAAAACAATACTAATATTTTTGTCATAAGAGAAGATTTGAAGTGGGTTTGTGTGTGTATAGAGTCTATATTAGTAAATGATATAAAATGTTTAAAATGGTGTCAATAAAGTAAAATTTTTAAAATGCAAAGAACTGACATTTATATAGTACATTATCCTTACAAAACATGTTATATGGATGAGGTCATTTGATCCTCACCATTTTACAGAGAAGAAAATGAAGACTCAGAGAAATAAAACGACTAGTCTGGGTCCCCCAGACTAGTAAACGACAGACCAAGAATCTAGTCTCAACTCCAGCTGAAGGCTTCTGACTCCAAGGCAACTGCTTCTTCTACTACATCACAGCTCCTTTACAGGATAATCAAGGAAAAGATCCTGGGGGGTTGGGGGTGGGTGGGAATGGATTGTAAGGGTCTGGAGTAACTGGGATAAAATTGAGATCCCAGGGTGATTTGGGTGGAGCTTGGGATAATCTGATTTTAACTGAGTGATATGGGAATATTATTTGCTATCTCCAAAGATATTTTTGGATCAGATTAGTGGATGCAATGTAGGGAGAGGATCTAAACGAAGCAGAAACACCCTGAAGGGGGGCGAGTTACTGGGCAGAGTTGGAAAGGACCTAGATTGGGCAAGATTATAGTTGGGAAGTTTGCAAGAGTCACTGAATGTTTTATATGCGGTCCATTTTGATCTCATTTTTGTGTTGAGAAGACCAAAACTGCCTCACAGAGACAAACTGCATATAATCTTATCTGAAGGAACTCAAACCATTTTCATTTTATTCACTTTTGTTCTATATTATTGATCTCAGTATCTCAAACCAGAGATGAATATTTAATACTTTATCAGCTCTGGGAGCTGCATATACAAAAAGGACAGCTCTCAGGATCATAGCCGAATCGAGTGAGCTTTTACTACTAGAGTGAAACCATTTGGTTTCAGGGCCACATTTCAAGTCCTTTTAAAACTGATGGCCCAGCCCCAATCTCCTGACACCTCCAACCTCATCTAAAATCCTGCCCCATGAGCAGATACTTCCAGCCCTCTTACAGGAGGGAACAGTCCCAGGCATTTAGAGACAGAAACCCTGTACATCTGGAAGAGCAAATGGTGAAAATGAAGACTAGATTAGGTATAAAGATCAAGAGGGTCTGAGGTCAGGAAACATAGGTCAGGGACAACTATACCTGCTGTTGCTGCTGTTCCCATGGTGCAGCATACTGGTTTTAGTTGTTTGTAGAAGACTGGGATCTCTCACCAAGTAGACACTGCTTTCTCTGTGGTCCATCTACCCACTGCCATGATTTTAACAAGTTATGGGTTGCTAAGAAGGGAATGAAATCACTGCCAATTGCACCCCTTTTTCTCCCTCTCTTCCCCTAAGATGGTAAGGTGGCCACATATTGGATAACTCAAGCTTGTAGATCTCTAGTCCTCTATCATGATACTTGTCAATCATAATGGTACAAACTGGGTGTATGGCTTATGGAAAATAGCTTAGTGAGCCAAGACTGTCGTTTTTTTCTCAATACTGCTGCAACTTACACATTCTAAAAGCAGTTTAGGATCAAGAATAGACCCTAAGGGTATTATAACCAAGCCTACTCCTGTAGGATGGCTATTATCATTGGAATGCTAAGCCCCTAGAGCAGTCTTCCCCAGTGGTATAGTCATGAGTACAAATGGGAAACTGGGGTGATTACACAGCATTTCAGATTCTCTGTCTACAGGCTGTTTAAATGCTACAGATGGGCAGAGCTGTGTGAAATGGCAGGCTTCCTCAGAAAAATCTCTGCCCTAGGGAATGTTAGATGTTAGGTCTAAAGACAACAACTCCCTCATCTTCTTAAGTTCAAATTTGGCCTCAGACACCTACTGTGTGACCCTGGGAAAGTCACTTAATTCTGTTTGCTTCAGTTCTTCTTCTGTAAAATGAGCTAGAATAGAAATAGCAAACCATTCTAATATCTTTGCCAAGAAAACCCCAAATGAGGTCACAAAGAGTTGGACATGATGGAAACAACGGAACAACAACAAGAAGCATGTTAAGATAGAGATTGGGATGCAGTGTACAAAATAACCACCAGTTAGTTCCCTCCTTGGGTCAGAATTTTCCTGGCAGGCAAACATAGTATTTGTGCCAGGACCCAGGGACAAAGCTTACTTATTTGACATAAAAAGAAAAGGTGGTGGGAATATAAAAAGAATCTCTGGGAAATGGGTACTATTGAGTGGGAAGGGAGATAAATGGAGAATGAAGAGAAGATTATACCTTTATAGACAGGAACAGTTCATTTACAATAATGGGGACTGGTCTACACTAGTTGTATTTGCATGTTGATGTATCTTAGCATCTGAACATTTGCATCTTACCTCTCTTACCCCTCACAGAAAACTGGCTCTTCCCTTAAAGACTACCCTCTCCTAATGATGCTTCACTTTCTCTCATGTTCCTGATTCAATGGCCAAGGTGGAGATAAGCACCCACTACCATTTCTGGACCACTATTCTCCCCTGGTCATTTACCATCAATCTATGTCATCTTCTTCAAATTATTGTAACTATAGTCTATAGCCCCCATGACCCATTTCCACCTTTTTTTAGATGCTTTTAGTACCTAGTTCATGTTCTTCCTTTTCTCCCCCTGTCCTCTGTATTATATTACATTCAGCAACTTTAATATCAACAACCTTTAGATTTTGATTTCAAAGTGCCTTTTTCTTTTTGTCTCCCCAAGCTCTCATCTTCACCCTATGCTGGTCATTTCAAACATGATAACCATGACCTGGAACTCAGTATCACAAGGTTGTGTTTTCCCTCGAAATACAATCTCTCTATTTGTCATCAATCTCATTGCTCTAAACTGCTCTTCTCAGGTCTTGTAATACTCAATAGTACATTAGCTGGCTCCTATTTACAAGAATGTTTTCCCAGTCTTTCCCATGATGGACTACTTCAATATTATCTTCATCTAAACATCTACATGAACCCTCACACTATTATCACTCTACCTCCTAGTCCATTTTCAGTTCTCTTCTTTCGAGATTGCCAAGTGCTAATGGATAAGGCACAAAATTACTCAGTCCTGACCTATTAAAGACTATTGTTATTCAACTTCAGATTGGCTTTCTATGCTACTTGTCAACTTTAAAACAAATTTCTATTTATCTCTACTATTCCCTATTATGGCTATTCCAGATCTATTCTCAGACCTCCAAATCTCTCTTCACCATCTCCATTTTAGCAAATGACCTTTCCTTCTACTGTGATAATGAGATTCAGAATGCTGCTGATCTGGAATAGAGAAGAAGGTCAGTTGAACTGAAGAAATCAAGGAACTATTAAGTCATGTTACCATCCTTCCATTATCTTTATTTTCTGGCTTATTTCTTCTCATTTCCTCCTTATCATTTTTTCTTTATCTTACATACTTAGCTTTTAAAATGAACTCTACAGTTGTTTCCTTTAGGGGACAGTATATAGCATAACAATTTTTTGGGATGGGGGTGGTGTGAGGTGTGCTCAACTTTCAAGCAGAGAAATGGGTCACTGCATAGCTAAAGTACTTGCACCACTGGACAATAAACTTACTCAGGAGTTCCCAAGACACAAACCTAAAGAATCTTTGGGCCTCTGAGTTCACAACCTTGGCATGTTTCAGAATCATGCCAGCAGGGCCATAAAATGTCATGAATATCCATACCACATTGCAAAGAGAACTCTAACAGCCCACTACTTATTGCATGACTGGACTCTGTACTATGAAAAAAATTTGGCATTCCTTTTAAAGAAATAATCTTGGGAAGGCAGCATACCAGGCAAAGACTGGTAAAACTAGAGAAACGGGTTGCCAGTTTCAGTATTTCTGGTTGTATGGGCCCTTAGAAAGAAGAAAAAAGAAACTTTTAGGTAGACTTGTTCCTTCAGGTCCTATTTCTTGCCTGGAGTCATTTCCTGATAGACTGCTAGGTAGCCTCTAGAGAATATACAGAGATAAGTCTTCTCTATGGCAGAGTGGATAAAGTAAAAGCTCTGTAGTTAAGAGACTTAAGTTTTTCATTCTGTCTCAGATACTTATTAGCTGTGTGAGTATAACTGAGTAACTGAGTCACCTAATCTATCAAACTTTCAGCTTTCTCATATGTAAAGAAGAGATAAAGAATCAATTAATCACCCTACTCTACTTAAAAGTAACTAGCAAAATACTTTAGCCCTTATTGATATAAGACTGATATCAGACTAAGAGGGCAAATCCACTTGGGCTTCTGGGCTTTGCCCCAGCCAAGGTTAAATATGTATAGCCCACAGAAAGAAGCTGAGAAGAGCTCTGAGCTAGGACAAAATGAGGAACCTGGAGAACTTTCCAGCCCTCCTTGAGCCATATTTTAAATATGTAATTCCTTCAAAGTCAAGGCATAGCTATATTAAATCAGTGAATACAAATAGAATGCAGGTTCCACATCTGATTTGTACCCAAAGTTTGGGGATCTTGTCAGAAAATGTTACTTATTAAAACAGAAGCAAGTAAGTTGACAGCAACTGTAGGTTATTATTGGTCAGCTGCAGAAGAAACTAACTTAAGAAATGATTTACTTACTGATGAGACGAGGCTAATTTCTCAAATTTTATTATGGAAACCAATAGATAAATAAGTAAAACTGTAATCTAATTGTGACATGTCCAAGGATAGTGACCAGCATGAAGAGTAAGAGTTAAAAAGGACAAAAACCAAGAATTTCCTCTGAGGGATTTATGGTAAAGATGCTACCCACATTCAGAGGAAGGACTGCAGGAGAGGAAACATATAAGATAAACAATTGCTTGAATGCATGGGCTGAGGCGGACATGAATGGGAAATAGACCCTGAACAAGGACACATGTTACAACCAGTGGAAATGTGCGTTGGCCATGGGTGGGGGGAGAGCAGAGGGTGAAGGGGAAAGTAGGGGCATAAAGTATGTAAACAGGTTAAAAACGAATATTAATAAATGTCTAATTAAAAAAAAACCAAGAATTTCTCATTTTTTATCCAATTACACTTTCTCAGGGAGAGTAACTCCTTTTCAGCTCTAATTCTATGATCCTGGGGTCCATGTCTAGTGAACCATGAATGTGCTAGTCACCAGGAAAGTGTTTTCTGTGATGAATTTAATCTCTTTCTCTCTCAAAAAAAATACATACATATGCGTATATATATAGTTATGAGGTACTATTTCATTTTTAAAATGAGTAAATTGAGACCTTGAGAAGTCAAGTTACTTATAAGTAGCAGGGATGGAATTTGAACTCAAATTTTCAGAATCCAAAGGAGTTCAAAATCATCCAACCATGGTGATTTTCCATACTCACCAAACAAACTTGTGATTACTAATTCATTTTCCCAAGTACTTCCATGTCAGGTAGGGGGTGCCCTAGATTGCTGACATTGATATTCTGGCTACTGAAAAAGTATACTCCCATTATAAATTTATCAAATGGCTTTCTGGTTTATCACTCGGTTGAATCAGTGTGAATCAATCCTCTAGAGCATTAACAACTCTATTGAAATTGATAAAATGAATATGAAAAGTTGAGAACCCAACTCTGAAATCATGCTAGACACCTATGAGTCAGTCCTGACTGAACTGCTAGTCAAGTCACTTCTTTTTCAATACCATCTCAACTGCAACAAACAGGTACATTTCAAAGCTAAATAGAACTTTTCACTTTTGGATAATCTATAACTAGAGCTTCTGGTTACTTATTTATTGGATATTGGCAAAAAGAGCAGGCCAATTTTGTAGTAGCTATGATTCTAATCTAATCAGAAATTTAAGCTCTCCCAAGGGCCAACAATGCCTCACCTTACCACTCCCTGAGTCTTCTGACAGAATATTAGCCACTGACTTACCTACTTCAGAAGCATATGAAGGAATTAAGGTATACGTGCAATGGCTATGGGACATTGAGATATTTTGGGAAGAAGATTAAAAAAAAACCAGGATCTGAGTAGTCCCCTTACTGACATCAGTATAATCTACTAATTATCCAACCACAGGAGCAGATGGACACATATCTAAAGACAGAAGGTATGATGGAGCAGATAGACACAATAGTACTTACTTGCAATGTTATTTTTCTACTATAACAGTTTATTGCTTTCTGCTTCAAGTCCAAACCTTTCTGCCAGGCTTTCAAGGTCTTCCACAATCTGGATCCATTCTACCAATTAAACTCATTTACTTCTCTAATAACCTGAGTCTCCATGTGGATTTCCCTCCCTCCTCCTCCTCCTCCACTCATCTAAATTCTACCCATCCCTCAAGGTCTAGTTAGAGTACCAGCTTCTCTATGAAGCTTTGGTTAACTCCTGCACATGGACTTCTGTTTGCACTTATAATCAAAATGACAACTGAGCCCTGAAAAGATCTCTAATTGTTTCATGTGTGTAGTCTGGTACTGTTCCTGAGTAGATTATAAACTGACTGATATTTCTTTGATATTCTTGCCTTCCCTCCAGCACCCTCCCTCACACCCCAACAAGATCTAGTGCATCCCAGATGGTCACATAGGAGGCTCAGCACTTAAATGTTTGTGGATATAGGGTTCTCATAGGCTTGGGAAAGTGGCAACAGGAAGAGAAGCGTAGTGGCAGAGAAGGGGGAGATGCATGGCTTAGATTTTCTTCTAGGCCAGGGGACCTGCCCAGCTGCCTTTACCTCTGTCTTTCCCATTCTGTATCTTCTCCTCCTCTTCCACTCCACCTTCCTCCGCTGAAAAAATAGAAGTCCAAGGAGGCCAATGACCCTTCAGCATAGTGAGCAGCATAGGAGGAGCAGGGGGAGGTGACACATTGGGTTGATGAGCCCTACGTAAGTGTTGGTAATGGAAGGTTACAAGGCTTGCTTGGGGGATGTGTGTGAGCGTGTTGGATGTGTATGTGCATGCATGCATGTGGGTGTAGGGCTTGTATAAATACCAGCAACATTCTTCATCAGAATGAACAGAAATCAGACTTGACTATGATGTATAGTTCTCTCCAGTGCAGCTTTACTATCAGCTCACCTTTAGGATCTTTGTTCTTCCTAAGAGGAATAATCTTTATTCTCTTCTCTTGGAGCAATATGAAGTTCAATTGCAATTGAATGAAGCCCGGAGCTGACTAAGGATCTTTATATGGTCCCTTCTGATTGATAAGGATCTGTAGTGATTTGTAGGAATACACTGAATAAAAAATTAAACTGAACCATCTTCATTTATCCTGAGAAAAAATTGGCAAGAACCAGCTAAATAATGTTTATAGGCTCATGGATTTAGAGTTGAAAAGGACAGGTCATCATGTCCAATCTTCTCATTTTATAGAGGAGGAAAATGAGGCCCAGAAGCACCAAATGGACTGGTTGATGCTTTACAGATAATAAAGAAAGAACCAGAATGGGATGAGGATCCTCTAATTCCAAATCCAGTGCTTTGACTATGACAGCATATTGTTTCCTCTAATGGGGGGGTCAGTCTTGAAATTCAGATGGCAGATGTAAGACACAACAATAAGAAACAGGGAATCATTGTAAGTTCTTAAACAGCGGAATGACATGATGAAAGAGAAAGCTGAGGCAGATCAAAGCATGTCAGAAGGAAAGAACCTTATAGAGATCATTTGATTTTATACAAGAAGAAACTGGATCACAAAGTAGTGAGTGCCTAAGATTATATAGTAACATTTAAAATACTAGAAATATGTGAGATGGGTTAGAAGGGAAAAACTTGGGGGGGGGTGGTTTATCCTATCATTTTATTGTCTGAGAACTTCTGGTGTGATCATTCCTTCCACTGATGTAGATAAGCAACTCATTAATCCTTTGCAATCTGGCTGCTAACCTCATGACTCAAGTGAAATTTATCTATAAGGCTACTGCAATAATTCAAGTGATGAAAGCAGCGAGGGGAGAAATGGAGAGAAAGGATAGCTATATTCTATCCTCATCTTTATAGGATCAGACTGTCCTTGAAAAAAGTCCCAGTTTGGACACTGAGAGATGATACAATGACACTTAGACATGTTGGTGTTGTGGGCTGGTTGCAGGTTGGTGCTCATTTTCAAAGTAGTGAGTCCATATTTAGGAGTTCTGTTTGGTGAAGGTACTGGGCAAGCTTTTTTTATAAATTAAGTTTGATTGGAGGTGTTGGCCAGGGAAGAAGTGACTTCCTAAGGTGTTAAGAAAAACAAAGATACAAATTAAGAAAGCACTATGGATCTCTCCTTCTCTCCTCATCCTGATATACAGATTGAGAAAAGTGCTAAGGAAAACAAAAAGGACTTGCTTAGTTATGTTTCAAACAAGTAGGAAAACAAGAAAGGTATAAAGACATGAAATAACAATAAATGAGAGAGAAAGCAGAACTAGTCAACTCCTACTTTGTTTCTGTCTTCATCATGGTGAATCAGGGTACAAGAAATATAGAAGAGGGAACTGAAACTTAAGATAAATGAAGAGACAGTAAAAGTTGACCTAGACAGTGAAGTGAATATGTCTTCTTATCCAGATGAACTTTCAAGATAAGAAATCCAAACTATTATCATTGAAAGAGGCTCCAGAAGAATAGAAATGGTCATATTCTACTCCAACTCTTTCTCTCTCTCTCTCTCTCTTCCTTCCTTCCTTCCCCCTTTACCTTCTGTCTTGGAATCAATACTATGTTTGGTTCTAAGGCAGAAGAGTGGTAAGGGCTAGGCAGTGGGGGTCAAGTGACTTGCCCAGGGTCACATAGTGAGGAAGTGTCCGAGGCCAGATTTGAACCCAGGACCTTCCATATCCAGGCCTGGTTCTCAATGCACTGAGCCACCCAGCTGCCCTCCTCCAATTTTCACAAAAGGTATATATAGGGTAAACATTGCAAACTACAGATTGGCAAGCTCTTATTTTCATAAGAAAGAGTTTTTCATTAGAAGTTGATGAGTTCACTATGACTATCATGTCAAATTAACTGAATTTCCTTTTATTGATATGATTATTGGACTATTAGATCAGAAGAATATTATATAGTCAGCTTGATTTTAGCTATAAATTTATTTGTTTTTTAAACCCTTATCTTCTATCTCAGGTATTGATTCTGAGGAAGAAGAACAATAAGGGTTAGGCAATTGGGGTTAAATGACTTGTGCAGGGTCACAGCTAGGAAGTGTCTGAGGTCATGTTTGAATCAAAGATCTCCTGTCTCCAGGCCTGGCTCTCTATTCACTGAGCCATCTAGCTGGCCCCTAGCAATACACTCTCAAGCAATTCTTGTGCATACAATGGAGATATATGAGATGGATGACAGCACCATTTTGTATAGTGATATTGTTTAGGTTTTATTGCTAGTACTACTGTTGCTGTCTGGGCAAGAATTATCCTATCATTTTTTTATTGTCTGAGAACTTCTGGTGTGATAATTCCTTCCACTGATGTAGATAAGCAACTCATTAATCCTTTGCAATCTGGTTGCCAACCTCATGACACAAGTGAAACTTATTTGTTGTCATTATTCTCTTAATGTCCAAATCTAATAACTTTTTCTCAGTCTTCATCTTTTATGGGCTTTCTGCTATATTTCACACACTGCTGACCATCCTCTTCTGAATATTCTCTTTTCTGAGGGTTTTTGTGACATTCTTTCTACTTGTTTCACTATTCCTTCATTCATGATCTCCAATTCTGAGCCATTCCTCAAGACTTTGTCATAGGTCTCCTACTCTTCTCTCTAAATACTCATTATCTTAATATTCTCATCAATTCACATCAATTTAACTATTACCTCTATGCCGATGACTCATAGATCTAGATATCTAGACCCAATCACTCCCCCCCCCCCCCCCCGCCCCAGAACTTTGGTCCTTCATCCCCAGTGGATTATTGGACATTTCAAATTGGATATGACCTGGGGACTTCTCAAATTTGACATGTTCAAAACTGAAACTCATTACTCTTTTACAAACTTTCCTATTTCTGTTCATTACTTTGAGGTCTTATCCAAACTCCTTATTCTTCTTCTACCTACATACTACCACTATCACACCTCTTGAATCCAAACCCTTTTCTCTATGCACATAGCTTAGTTCAGACTCTTATCATCTCTTGTTTGGATTACTGAAACATTCTCCTGATTGGTCTCCCTGCATCAAGTTTTTCACAATTCCAATCCACCCTAAACCCTGCTGCTAATGCGATTTTCCTTAAATATAGATTGGATCATGTTTCTCCCCTTTTCAATGAGCTCCAGTAGCTCCTTCTTACCTAAAGGATAAAATATAAACTCTTTTGTTGGCTTTTTTTAACCTTTTAAGTTCAATTTTATATTATTTTCCCTCCTTTGTCCAATGAGAAGGCAAGAAAACAAAACTCATTACAAATATGTAAAATCATGCAAAGCAAATTCCTGCATTAGTCATGTCCAAAAGAAAAAGAAAGGAGAAAATTTGTTTCAGTTTGTACTCTGAGTTCATCAGCTCCCTATCGCAATGTGGATAGTATGTTTCATCATGAGTTCTTTGGAATTGTGTTGATCAGAAATGTCTTTAAAATTTTATTTTCTTTATAATATACTTTAATAGTATAATTTTTTTTCTCCTGGTTTTGCTCACTTCACTTTGCATCAGTTCATAAAATTCTTTCTTGGTTGTTCTGAAACCATATCCTTTGTTAGCTGATAAACCCTTGTTATAAGAGGATAGGAGGAGATGGTAATGAGGGGTCACCAGGGGCCTAGGAGCCAGTAATTAAACTAGCTGGAGATTGGAGTTGAAGTTATCAGAGGGGAGCAGCCTCAGCTGAGCTGCCCAGTGAGTCTCCACTGCTAGCTGCAGGCTCCTTTAAGATGCTGGCCCCTCCCTGCTGAGGTAACTTGACTCCCTATTGGGTGAGAGCAGAGCCCAGCAGGAAACTGTGGCTCAACTTCCTGGCAACAATGGAGGCTTAGCTTTCACTTCACAGTAACCCCTACTTCTCAAAATTCTGTCCTCCTTTTACTCTCCTTAGCCTTGAAGGTGTTAGAATAATCACAGGAATTCATAGAGTAAGGCTAAGGGATTTATTTGAACTGGAAAGGGAAAACTAAGGTAAGAGGGTTTGCTAAGCTGTTGCTAGGGGCAACTGGCAGGTGCTGGCAAAGACGTAAGGGTCTTGACAGGCTGAGGGTAATCAGCCCCCAACCAGAAATGACTAGACTCTGGCTTGGTGTTATTGATCAGCTTAGGTACACCGATGATGTTGTTGAATTGCCCTAACCATTAGGCAACACTGCCTAAGTTCCTGTCCATGATCCTCCTCCCTTCTACCCTTCCCAATCAGGGGCCCCAAGGGGAAAAGTCAGGGATAGCAAGTTGTCTGGGTGAGGTCATGGGAAAAGAACCCCAAGGTTGGGTCTGCAGGGCCTTATATAGTCACAGCCCAGCTGCCGGTTAGTACCTGGCATCTGGCACCTACCGCCCCAGAATTCCATTCTGATAATTGACAGTATTGCCTAGGGCAACCTTTTTGGCCATGAGAGCCATAAACACCTGAGGAAGGAGGAGGATGGAGGCAGAAGGCGCTGGAATATGGGGCGGGGGCTGAAGGGCCCCCTGGGGCACATCCTGGGGCTCTGCCCAGACTGGCAGGTTGGGAGGTAGAGCCAGACGTGGCTCGAGAGCCATATGTTGCCAACCCTTGGCCTAGGGTAATGTTGCACTGCAAGAAACCCTGCATTACACCCTTCATGACCTGGTCCCAATTTATCTTCCCAACCTCAATGAATATTACCTTCCTGTCCTGTACTTTATTAATCTTTTCAAATTAAGTATCTTTTTGTTCTAAGATACTCTATATTCCATTACCAAGCCTTTGCAGTGCCTATCCCATATGCCTGGAATGTCCTTTCTCCCCACTTCTACCTCAACGAATCTCTTTTTCTTCAAGATGCAGCTTAAATACTACTTTCTACATGAAGTATTTACTGATCTATCAATTACTTTAGTGCCCTCTCTCCCAAACTAGCTTGTAATGCATTTATTTGTATTTCTTCATTTTATTCTATAGGTGTGTATATATTTGTATACATACCTTCCCTTGGAGATTAAATTCCTTAAGAATAGGGATTGATTCATTATTGTACTTAGTCACTAGGGCCTGGTATACTAAAGGTACTTAATAAATGTTTACAACTGACTGATCAAATAAGACAGTACATTTAAGGCATTTCTTGATTCTCAAAGTGCTATGTAAATCAGATATTATGGACAAGTCCAAAGTCTCAAAGCCTCTTTTCTCTTTTGTAAGTGGAAATAATATATTTCATGGAGCGATTTAGGGTAAGTCATCTTAGTAAATTAAAATGTGATGCCTAAATGTGAGGTGAGATATGATCATTATAAATTTTATCAGTGGAAATAGCAATAATGATTGCATTAATAATTCCTGTGTTATGTTAAAAAATCAATTGCACAAATACAGAATTCATGTGGAAAATATCTAAGGGTCTTAGTTATCTACAATCTCAAATTCTGACAGAAAAACGGTAGCAAGTATTGCTACAGACTGTAAGTTTTTGGCAAGAAATGGAAGCATGTGGGGAAATATAGGGTATTCTCATGATTCTTACCACTGGAAGGTAAGGGCTCCTGAAGACAAAGGCAGGTAGGATTTAAAGAGCTAGTTAAGAAGGTGTTATCTGAAAATTTCTGGACTTTGACTTAAAATACAGGAATAACTACATGGGAATGGAGTGTACCTATGGGCTGATGAAGCCATATTTGTTTGGTGTTCTAAAAATGAAACCAAAACTTGGAAGTGAAAAGGTAAAAAACAACTGTCTAGGCCAAGTTTAATACCATAGAATCAATCACTACAGTGAAAGAAAAACAGCAGCAGGGACACCCAAATAGTCATAGGTGACAAAATCCAAGAAAGGGTACACAGTAAAACTCATGGACTCAGATATTTATACCCAAATTCACAAAGTACGGATAAGCGAAATGAACTAGAAAGTCTAACAGAAAGAGGTCATTCTTAGGGGGATGAAGCTCATGATAGGAATATAGTACTAAAAGGACATATCTGGTTCAAAAGGGTAAAAGTAAGTAAAAGGGTAGGAGTAGGAATAGGGTTGTATTGTATAGTAATTAGATATATTCACTTGAGGAAATCAAGGAACCAGAGAAAGTTTCATTAAAATGATAAAAGGCCTTAAGGTCCTGCTATATGAAAATCAGGACCTATAGATGGAAAAAAGGAGACAAGTAGGGGTTTGGAAGCATATGATAATCAACTTCAAGTAAAAGGTTGTCACATGGAAAAAGGAATAGATTAGTTCTGCTTGGCTCCAATTAGAGCAATCAAAAAAAAAATATAGCAAATTGTCCAAGGAGGTAGAGGGTTCTCTCTCATTGGAAGTATTGAGATGAAAGCTAGATGACCCTTGCCAAGTGTATTTGTAGTAGGGATTCTTCTTGTTCAGGGATTAAATGGCATGCAAGTTCCTTTCAGCTCTGAAACTGTGTGATTTTATAAGAGAAGGCAGCTAGACTGTAAAAACCATAGACGAGTTGGAAGTTAGAGGGACAATCAGTTTATTTAGTAATTAGCAAACACATAACAGTTAGATGATGAGGGGGTATGGAAGAGGAGCTATTCTTTGGCAGTGGCAAAAAGACAAATATCAAGATTCAGCTTTTGATGGACAATTTTCAACATCAATTTATCTTTCCTCTTTTGATCTCTACCAAATCAGGTGGAAAGGAAAAGAAGGGGTTAAAAGTCTTTGGTAGACTACTTCAAGAGCTAAGTGAATCCAATCAAAGAAGAAACTAAGCATTATAATGTGAATGGAGAGGCTGGTTGGGATTCTTTTATTCAAAGTGAAGTCAGATTGGAGCCAAGAAGTCAAATACATAATACAAATACATGCTCAGAGGAATGAGCAACAACATTCTGGAGATGATAGATCACTGAATAAGATGTATTTGCCCAAGATCTTGAATACTAATTCTGCCACTAACTGATGTGTGACCTTGGACAAATCATGTTCCCTTTGAGGGCCTTACTTTCCTTATTTATAAAATGATACTGTTGGACTACTTGATGTTTAAAGTTCCTTCCAACTCTCTACAATCTTAGAAATGGCAATGCCATCTCTTTAATTAGGGCAACAAGGAGCTGCAGTAGCCTGAGATAAAAATGATCGGGCGCTTTTGTCATTAACCTGGATTAAAGCTGTCCTCAAAGGTCCAACTCCAAGAAAAATTTATAGTGAGTTAGTTCTACTCAAGTCTGGAGAAAAATCAAGGATAAATTAAGCAGCAATTAAGGAGTATGGATCAGTGAGTAATGTATCTAAATGTGCCAAGGTGCTTGCACTAAAAAACAAAATATAACAAATTATTCTAAATTCTGTACCCAATTTATAGACATTTCTAATGATACTGGTTAATGCCTATCTGTTTTAATAGCATTTGTTGTTAGAAAAGGTTTATTTTAGTAAAAAAGCATACTAATTTATATCTCTTAATTAACACAGGAGACCAAATTGTTTGGACCATGAGACCCTAAACAAAGCAGCACTGTCCAACTGTGGTCAGTTTACCCTGTGAACAGGTCATAAAACTGGGAGGAAATAAAAAATCTCCCAGTGAGTATGTATTTGCAAACTCAAACTCAAAAAGGCAAATATGAGACTTTTCACACTCATTCTGTTTATTTGTTGTATGTTCATTTTTGTTTTTATGAATTTTCATCATAAGTTTAATTTGTGCAAAATTTACAAGTATCTTTATAAAGACATGTGGGTGCTAGACACTGAGAGGTAAGAGACCACCTGTTTGAAGAAACAAGAGAGATATGGCTGATGGAATAAAGTTTGCCCTCGTTTAAGTAGAAATCCTTAGCAAAGGAGTTCACTTGTGGGATTTATAATGAGGTTAGAAACATGTGTATGTATGAGAGAGTGATGTGGAGACGTGAGGCTGGAGCTCTGGGCTTCACCTGAATGGAGTTCCTTCACTAGAGATGACATGGTGTTGGTGATGGAATCAGCAGCCACAAGCAGATCATTGCGGAGGTTTCTCCTCGTACCTGAGGGGAGTCAGAGCAGATGGCGATGCCAGAGTGGGCATGGAGAGGAGATATCCAGGTTGATGAGCCACTTCTGCAAGGTCCCCAGACACAGCCACAGAACACCTGAGAGGGGCTGGCAACATCAATGCCATCTGTTTCCAGTCACAGAAGGTGGGTTCTTTGAAGCCCCATACTGCATCTCAGGATGCCATATAGCACTTTACCGGATACCCACGCATGCTAGCCTCATTCTGTTTGCCCCTTTCAGACAAATAGCAGACTCCTGCCACCTCTGATCTCTTTGGAGCTAACTATATCAGAGGGGGTTCAGGACTAAGTCTGTGGCACAGTAATTTTGTATCTTGGTTGGACTTGATTTCAGTGCCCCTTCCATCTTCTCTAAGGGTCCCCACCCAGGCAATCTAGCACTTTCTGCTGCTGTTATTTTGCCACTAACATCTAGGTCCCTGGGAGAACTAGCCTTTTCCAAGCCTATACTTGTGCTGTCGTCAGCAGGTCTATACAGGAGATGGAATACAGATGATATATGTTAAGAATCTTACCCACAGACCCAGCTATTCTTTCTTTAGTCTGTTTTAAGCCGTTCTAAGGCAGGATATCACGTTGACAGACATCTACCATATGCCCTTCATAGGAAGGAAGCAAAGCCCAAATGACAAGAAGGATTCTTGTTCCTAATGAGGAAGGAGATGTCAGGACCAAAGATGGGCAAAGATTTGATGGGCATTTGGTCCAAATCTGAGTCCTCTTCTACATGTGTGTACCAAGACTGTCCTGTCCTGCTTATACTTAACACTTTCAATTTCAGGTAAGCCCATCTGATGAGAAAATACTCTGGATTGGTTCTTTGGGTTCATTTACTTAGAGTTTATGCAAAGATTTCAATATTTAAAGCTTAGATTAAAAAAAAAAAAGGGCCTGAAGAAATCTCAGTAGTGTTCTTACACATAGTTTCCCAACCCCTTGGCTTTCCATTGTGCTCTACTATGAAAACTTACCTTGTGCGAAGGCTTCCTGTATGTCTCCTCCAACTCCACTCAGTGAGTCCTGTTGCCCATGAGTAGGAGTAGAGCCAGCAGATGTTGAGCGGACAGGCATAGGCATCGGGCGGCCACTTCCATGAGTTGGAGATGTGTGTGGGGATCCTGTGGCCTGGGCCTAGGAGGAACAAAGACATAAAGCAGGTCATCCCTGAGTCATTGTTGTCTTTGTTTTTTGGAGGGAGAAAAGACCCTTTCTTTACCTATCTTGGGTCACTGCTATAAACCAATAAGGCAACTCAGTCAAGGATTGTGGCAAATATTCACATCAGAGGTGAGTCTGAGAATGAGTCACACTACTTCCTGAGGGTCTGAAGAAGGGATGACAAAGATAAAGGAAAAAAGAGAAAGAAGGAAAAAAGAGAAGGAAGGCACAAAGGAAGAATAAAATGTGAACTGAAGGGAAAGGTAGGGATAACACTGAAGGGGATTTAGAAGGAGCAGTCTGAGGCAGGGGGTGGGCTTTTGGGTAGATAAAGCAAAGAGAATATATGGCTCAAAGGATTGTACAAGTCATTACAAAACAGGTTATGCTGCTGAGATGTATGTGTCAGGGATTTAACTGTGGTTGGCTTCACTGAAGCTAGAGTTCAGCATATATATCATGGTGAACACAAATTCAATGAGTCTCTGCTGAAATCAGTCAGGAAAGTAGGACATAAGTGAGAGCCTGAGCTGCTAAATAGAAACTGACTCATGATTTGGGAGGGCCCACAGGAAGTTTGGGAGAAAGTTTGGTATGATGGGTATGACATATAAATAAGGTCAAAGATAAATAATCTCCACCTCACAATCTATCCACCATGGCCACTCGGTAGGACCCTTCAACAAAGGTCTAAGCTCTGTTGCTGTTCAGAGAAAGAAACACAAAGCTTGGAATATAGGCCAGGACCTTCTAAGGAAATACAACTGGAAAAAATTAAACCATGAGGAAAAGCTATGATTTGAGCATCTCAGAAAGACAAATACAGAAGGATCCTGTCTTGGACAGGTTATATCTATGACCCTACCAAGACATCACATTAATCATCATCAGAATTTCAACCTGCAAATGGCTAGGACCCAAGCTAAACATATGATTCTTTGCAGCAAACAGAGAATATAAAAATTTAAGAGTTGAGGGTGGATGGCCATTAGAAGTCATTTAATCAAATTTTTTCATTGTAGGAATTCCTGCTATAAAATCTTTGAAGGAGCTAGGAACTTATTACTTTACCAGAGAGCCAATTCCTTTATGGGATAGATGAATGAATACATGAAAAAGCATTTATTAAAAGCTTATTGTGTGACAAACATGGAGGATACACATAGAAAAATCAAGACAATTCTTACTCTCAACAAGCTCACACTAAATGGGTGAGACAACATATAAAAGAAAATCCAGATGCAGGATATATGGGAAGTTCCAGACATCTTAAGGATTTAGCTTTGGCGCCAATGGCAAGGCCCAGGAGTTCTAGGTTACTTCATTGATCAGATGACAGTGTACAGATGGGAAGACCAAGAGGGCAGGAAGCAGTGAGGCCTGATGGTTTTCTATCTCCCTGAAAGGAAGAGTCTGTTCCTCTCATCCCATTCAAGCCATGTGAGCAGTCAAGCAGTTTGGAAATGTCCTGGGTGGCCAAGGCCACAGGATGGGATAAGAGAAGAAGGGAAGGGTACCCTCAATGATGGCTAGTCTTCTAGCCACCTGGAAGTCCTAAATGGGTTCTAGGCTGTCCAAGGCTGGGGTCCAGGGTGAGAGCAGAAATGTTAAAATGTTTTCTTTCTGTTCAGCTCAAATATGCATCTCTGTAACTTACATCTATTCCTCTTATACCTGCCCTTTGGAGCAGCTTCTTTAGTCTTTTTCTAGCCTACTTTTTATAATATAATAAATAATTATAAATTATGATATGGTCTCTGGAGAATTTTAATCATAACAGCTTTACGATACCAGTGATAGATTGTCCCATCTATTCCTAAAGCCTAACAGAAAAGGAAAAAAAAACCATGTAATCCACTAGAATCAGTGAGAAAAGTGGTGCTACTTCTTATAAGACTCAGAGGAGATCATAATCTTTATTATGTCATGATGGGAAACAAAGGGGAAAACGTGGCTCTACAAGCCTCAACTATGGCAGTACCATGCATCATGCAGTCTGATGCTTTAGGCTCACTTTTGACTTCTAGGTACTGTTTCTCATTAGCAGGAGAGTAGAATTGGAAATTCTACTTCTAGGGCATTTGTTCTTAATCTAGATTCTAGAATATAGAACTAGCTTTATGAAGACTGCTAATCCGTAGACACAATCTACTGTTTTTCATGACACTAGCCCCACTTTTTTCTCTATCCTTGTGCGAAGTTTATTTATTCTTTTAATTAAGTCATTTATTCAAGTACTTGAATAGATTTGTGACAGGTCTGCCACACTGGGGGTCCATCACCATGCTGGAGGCCATTTCCCCCTCATATTTCCAGAGTACCAGTGGAGCACCATCCCTTTTTCTTGCCAAGTAATTGGTCCATCTTCTTTTTCATTCATACAATTCCTTGATAACATTCTTTACTTTTGTCTTCTTTAGACTTTCTCATTAGTTATATGTTTCGGCCTGAATAGCCCCACCATGTGATTACATCGTCCTCTGTCTAATTCAATATACAACACCAATAGAACATCAGTATTAAAAAGATACTTAAAAAAAACAACTCATCTCTTGTCTTAGAATCAATACTATGTATCAGTTCCAAGGCAGAAGAGTGATGGGAGTTAAGTGACTTGCCCAGAGTCACACAGGTAGGAAATGTCTAAAGCCAGATTTAGGTCTTTACTTTCATTGGAAATGCTGGGCCAGTAAAGAGTTGGGCAATTTCCCAAAGAAAATCCAGTTTGTTCCCTGCCTTTTGTTCAATTCAGGACCCAACCTGCCCATTTACTCTGTTTTCCCCAGATATATGTATATCTGGACAAATTCTGTTGGACACTGTCAAAATGCATGTTGAAGTATGGGCAACAAACATTTCCATCTTCTTGTAGATTATACTGGTCAAACTCCTTTGAGGAATTATAGATCTCTTCTTGGAAGAGATGTTTAATGCAATCAGTGCCAAGACCTCCATAAACAGAAGCATTTGGTGGGTCTCACAATTCAAAATCCTTCTTTGAAAAGGACTGTGTGCTAACTCTTCTCCATCACTGCTGTGAATACTTTTGATCAGTATACCTTTCTCTTTTTTAGGCTTCATTTGACATTTAATATCAGAAGAATGCCAAATAGGATTATTTCTATTGTTCTATCTTCCAAGGAATCTTAAATGATTTTGACCCCCGGGATAGGAGAAACTTTGTTATAAAAGAGCATAGAAGGTAGTGTTTTGTTCTATTGAATCAAATTCCTTCCTTTCTCCCTCTTTCCTTCCTTCCTTTTGCATGATCAACAATAAGCACAATGTGAATGGGCACAAGCTACAAAAGTGGAGAGAACACATGTGGCATGGGGTGACTCACAACTCCCATTTATTGGAAATCTTTTTTACCCTTCATGGAGTCCTCATGAAGTGCCCCTGAGGTGTAGTTCTCTACTGGGCTCCAAGGGTTGGTGCCCTCAGAGAGTCTATCACAAGCACTTTTCTCCATCATAAGAGGTCATGTTCATAAGAAGCTGCCTTTCCTCAATTAATTGCCATTCCTGGTTGGATGTGTTGTATTCTATTAGTCCAATTTCTCTTTTCCCAGTTAGATACACACTATGTGCTACTGGTTTCATCTTCCTGTTGATATTGTTGATGGAGGTAGGGTGAGGAGGAAAGAGTAAGACATTCTTTCTCTTCCTACTCCTCTGAAGACTATTCCAATGTGGGGCTTGGCTCCAACTCTTTTTTTTTTTTTCTTTTTAAAAAACCTTACTTACTGTCATAGAATCTGATACTAAGTATTGGTACCAAGGCAGAAGAGTGGTAAGGAATAGACAACTGGGATTAAGTGACTTGTCCATGGTCACATAGCTAGAAAGTAGTTGAGGCCAGATCTGAACCCAGGATATCCTGACTGCAGGTCTGGTGCCCTATCCCCTGAGCCACCTAGCTGCTCCTTAGCTCTAACTCTTGAACTAGTGTTCTTGAACTGGAACTCTTTTACTGCTAGACAACAAAAGCTAGTTTATTACTTGACTGGTGTCTCCAAACTGGTTTCATGTTATTTTTTATTGTTGTTGTTACATGTAGTCTAAGGTGTGATCCGGTCTCCTTGAACCAAGTATAAGATGTTTCCTATGCTTCCCGAGTGCCTTTCATTCAGTGGCCAAAACCTCTCAAATTGATTAAGGACTAATTTGCAACTAAATTTATTTTTTTAATTGATTGATTGATTTGGTCTATGTTAACTGGACTGAATGGATTAGAATTCCACCCTTATACCCTGATGGGAGTATGTCCTTGATTCATACAGCTAACCCTCAAACATACATACAGTGTAAAGATGGGAGAGAAGACATAGGTCAGTAGTTATTAAGGTTATCTTGTTGTTTTTTTCCTGAAATTAATAAGGTCTAATATTTTCCCCATGTTTTTGCTGTTTTTTTGCATGTTTAGATATCTTGTACATTGTTCACTTAATACCCTTAAAACTGTGTTATCTCCAGAAATAATAAATGTGGATGACAATATTCATTTATCAAATGAACTGAATATCCTCTGAGTTAGATGCCACAGACAGTACAAATATATGACCTGTGCTTATACATTTAAGACATAATATCTGCCTCAAGGAGTTTATATTCTAGCTAGGTAGAAAACATTTTTTGAAAAATCTGTGTTACAAGTCAGTATATGATAAATGTTGGAAAAGTATATAAATAAGGAACTTAAGAGAAAAAGGAACATTTTGGGGTTCTCTCTCCTCTGAACTTTTATAGCCCTTATTGTTTATACAATTAACTTGGCAACTACTCTTCATAACCTATACAACTTTCTAGTCTTCTTCCACCTTCCATCCCATTTTCCTCCTCTACTCTGATCTAGTAATACAATTCTCCTTGATGTTCTTTGAACAAAATACTCTCTCTCCTGACTCTGGGCATGTTTACCAGCTGTCCCTCATACAAGGAATTCTCTCCCTCCTCTTCTCTGCCTCCTGACTTCCTTCAAGTCTCAGCTAAAATTCCATCTTCAATAGAAAGCCTTTGTTTATCCCCTCTAATTCTAGTAACTTTTTTTTCTGCAATTATTTCTAATTTATCCTGCACATAGCTTGTTTGTACATCGTTATTTGTATATTGTTTCCCCCAACTAGACTATGAGCTCCTTTGAGAGCTAGATCTGTTTCTGGCTTTTCTTTTTATCCCCAGCACCAAGTACAATACCTGGCACATAGTAGGTATTTAATATATGCTTACTATTTGGGAACTCTCTTCTATGTCTGTACATTATTGTATAGTAGGGGATTAATAAATGTTGAACTTTGTTGTTATTTTACTTTTCAAAAATGTTTGCGCTGGCTCCCCAACTGGAGGCACACTTTTCTTACATTATTTATTTCCTTTCCCTCTCTCAAAGGAAGTACAACACCATATACATAGCAAACATTTAATGAGTGTTTATTGATTTCTTTTGGTGCATGAGTTATCTTCCCTGAAAATTCTGCAGGGATCTCTAGAGGCACAAGGGATGGTTTCTTTTTTAAAGAAAGGGAAAAAAAAATTTAAAGTAGGTCTCAAAAACTGAAGTGTAAATATTTTATGAAAATAGTTTGTAGACATGAAGCTAGAGCAGTGACCCCCCAGGTGGGTGCTGCAGCGATCCAGGGGGGCGGTGATGGCCACAGGTGCATTTGGGGGTGGTGAATAACTGTAAGGGGGCAGTGATAGTATGTGAGGGGGCGCTAAGTGATATTTTTTTCTGGAAAGGGGGTGGTAGGCCAAAAAAGTTTGGGAACCACTGGGCTAGAGTGATGGGGGTGGGATGTCTACATTTGCAGACAGATGATTCTCTGAGTTTATGGCACACGGAACCAAATTACTCCACCTTTAGTTTGAGAATGACCTGTAAGCCTGATATATATGTTTCTTTTATAGAAAAATAAAGACTAAAAGTGGTCATTATCAATGGCTTAGGATATGAACCTTATTTCTGGGAGTGGATGGGCCAAAGTTAAAAAAAAAACTGGAAGAATTCTTCCCTTTTATCTCTCATTTCTATAAGGGCAGACTTCACACATACTTGGCTCTTCTCCATTCACAATGAAGTACTTTTGTCAATGCTTAGTCTAATATTTTTAAAAGGCTATTATAAGCACTATTGGTACTCATCAAAGGTGTCATAACATATATATATATATATATATATATATATATATATATATATATATATATATATATAATTCTAGTGAGTGCTGGGGTAATAGAGATGAGAAGACAGTCTAATAAGTGAATATCTGCCAAAACTCTGGGAAAACTAACTCTTAACTTGAGAGCTGAGGGCCTGAGAAACAAACTCTGGAGTGTAGGTTAGAGCTAATCCAAGAACTGGCAGTTCTATTACCCTCAGAATTCTCATTCTCCTACCTTTTCCCCCTGGTGATACTTTTGCCTTGTGGCCCTCTCTTCTGATTTGTGAGTCCCTGGACCACCATTTCATGAAGCACATAAGTCACATTCACACACATCTTCAATTAAATTTCAATTTAATGTCTATGTAGATGACGTCTAGTTCTGTATATATCTAGTTCTAGTGTCCTTCCTGAGAGAAAGGATGCAACTGGATGTCCCATAAGCAACTCACATTCAATATCTTTTTATTTTATTATTATTATTATTATTTTATTTTTAATAACCCTTACCTTCTGTCTTGGAGTAAATACTGTGTATTGGCTCCAAGGGAGAAGAGTGGTAAGGGCTAGGCAATGGGGGTTAAGTGACTTGCCCAGGGTCACACAGCTAGGAAGTGTCTGAGGCCAGATTTGAACCTAGGACCTCCCATCTCTAGGCCTGGCTCTCAATCCACTGCAGCCACCCAGCTGCCCCCTCAATATCTTTTTAAAATTACATTTATTAATTTATTTTAATAGAAAATAGGAAAAAAGCCAGATTTTAATTCAACCTTTTTAATAAATAAAAATATATTTCTCTCTCCCCTATTTCCTTCTTCCATTAAAAATAAAAACAAAGCTAAAATTCTTTTTTAACAAATATTCATTGTTGAGCAAAACAAATTTATTCACTATCATGTACAAAAAATATGCCTTATCAACTTCATCTGTGAATTGTGATTGGTCACTTAGCATTCCCAAGCCTTTTAAAGTTTTGCCTGTTCCCCTAGTTTTAGTGACTTTTTTCTGAGATTACTTCTACTTTATCTGGTATACAACTTCTTTGTACATAGTTGTCTGTTGTTTCCCTCCATTAGAATATAAGATCCTTTGAAGGCTGGGCCTGTTTTTGGCTTTTCTTTGTATCCCCAGCCCTGAGCATAATCTCTGGCACATAGTGACAACCAAATGACAAACCACAGTTCCAGAGGATTCATCATAAAACATGTTATTCACACCTCCAGATATAGAGATGATGGGTTTAAAATGAATATTGAGTTAGATTTTTCTGACATGACTAGTGTGGGAATTTGTTTTGCTTGATTATATGACAGTGGGTTTTGTTTTTTTCTCAATAGGGTAGGAGAGAGAGTTGGGAGGGAGTGAATTTAGAATTTGAAAATAAAATAAAATTGAATTGAAAAAAAATTATTTGTCTCTATGATGTCATCAGACTCAACATGTCCAAAAACAGAACTCATACTGGACTCTTTCTTCATAAAACTCATTATTCGTACTGTACTCTCTTGACACCACTGTCTTCCCAGCCACCTAGGTTTGCAACTTTGGAATCCTGCTTGATGCTTCACTCCCACTGACCCCTCTTATCCAAACAGTAGCCAAATCTTACTTTATCAACTTTCATAGTATCTCTTGTATATACCCCCTTCTCTCTACGCACAAAAACCTCTACCCTAGAGTAAGTAGTCTATCACCTCTCACGTGTATTATTGCAATAGCCTGTCTCCTGTCTCTTTCCACTCTAATCCATCATCTATAGAGCTGCCAGAGTAATTTTCTACAAGTTTTCCTAAAGCATAAATATGATCATGTTACACCCATATCCCCCAATTCAATAAATTCCAGTCACTTTCTATTATCACTAAGATCAAATACAAAGTCTTCTGTCTGGCGTTTAAGGCTCTTCATAACCTGACCTGTTTCTTGTCTTCCCGTACATCATTCCTTCATGCCTTTTAAGGTCCAGTGATCCTGGTCTACTTCCTGATCCTTCTTACACACAAAACTTCCTATCACATCTTTTTACATTTTACATTTACAGTCTTTACACTGGCTGTCTCCATGCTTGAAGTGTTTTTCCTTCTTACCTCTTATCTTTTGACACCATTGGTTTCTTTCAAAATTCAACTCAATGGCACCTTCTGCAGGAGACTGTCCTGGTTCCTTCAGTCATTTGAATATCTCTCAAAAGTTTCTTTCTACTTGGAAAGTATCTTGTATGTACCTGCTTATTTACATGTTGTCTCCTCCATGAGAATGTAAGATCCTTGAGGGCAGAAACTGTTTTTGCTCTTCTTTGTAATCTTAGTATTGAGCACAAAACCTGGTGTATAGTAAGCAGTTAACGAATGCTTGTTGACTAAGTGATTAAACTCATTAAAAAGCAGAATTCATGATTTCTCCCACAAAATCCAGCCCCCTATTTTGACTTCCCCTTTTTCTGTCAAGTTTAGCGCCATCTTTCTAATCACCTAGGTTCATTACCTTGGTGTTACCTTTCACTTGTCATTTTCCCTCACCTCAAATACACAGTTGTCATATCTTATAATTCCTACCTCCACAACATCTCTCAGGAAATCGTCATCTTCCTTTCCTGGACTACCATAGCCTCCTTATTAACTTTCTTGCCACAAATCTCTCCCTTTGCAAATCATTCTTTACACTGATGACACCATACTTTTCCTAAAGTTTGGGTCTATTTGGTATACTCCTATGAGTCCCTTTTAGCTCTTGAATCAAATATCAACTCCTCCATTTTGTAATTAGAGCTCTTTGGCTCCAAGTCACTTTCCCAGCCTTATAATGTATTATTCCTTTTATGCTCCCTATCATCTGGTCAAACTGGTCTTCTTTTTCCTCATATATAGCATTCCACCTTTGTGCCTTTGAACTGGCTATTCCCCATATGTAGAATGAATTAAATTCCCTCCCTCATCTTTGACTAAGAATCCCTTATTTCCTTCCAGATTCAGTTCAAGTATCACCTTCTAGAGGAGGCCTTTCTGGTTCCTCTACCTTCTAGTAGACCTTCTTCCCCAAATTTTTTTTTGTGTGTACTTTTTTCTTTCTTCCTTTCTTTTTTTTGTATACAACTATTTATGCATTTATTATCTCTCTTCAGAGGACATAAGCTCCTTGAGGGCAGGAATTTTCACTTGCTTTTTTAGTACAGAATTTAGCATGGTGTCTGGCATGTAACAGGGGCTTAATAAATGCTTATTGACTGATAGCTAAGTTAGTTGCTCTCCTCCAAATCCAGCTGAGATTCCTCATAGAGGCAGAATAGAAGTTTTTTGGGAGGATAAAAAGGAGTAAATGGAATGGGGATGAGTAAATTTTAGAGCAGTGAACGTTTCAGGAACAAGCTGAGCTGTCACAGTAGAGGTTGTTAGATAGGTAAGAGACAGCATGAGAGTGCTGGGAAGCTGGGAGTTCAGGACAACAGGTCAAGAGGTGGAGAGGAAGTACAGAAAAGGAGGGTGTGTGTGTGTGTGTGTGTGTGTGTACACTAAAGACAAATTTTACCTACTCTGCTAATTTTCCAGGCTCAGGGTGGGAACCACTTCCTACTAAAATGATTATCTTCTCTTTGAGTAGGATGTAAAGGTTCTAGGGCAAACTAGTACTCTTTGGAAAGGGCATTATATTAAAGTCATAAGATCTAATGTTCAAGTTCTAGCCAGCTATTACCATCACACTACTAACTAAATCTTAGTTTGTTTCTTTGTTAAATGAGGGGTTTGGTTGAGATGATAATAATAGATGACATTTATATAGTTCTTTTCAGATATGTTACCATCTAATGCTTGCACAGTAAGCCTATGAGGTAACAATAATTGCTACTACTACTACTAACATTTACATTATGCTTTAAGGTTTGCAGAATGCTTTATATACATTCTCTTATTAGATCTATTATAATTTCCATTTTATAGATGGAAGAAATTAAGGCTTAGAGAGGGAAATAGACTGCCCTTGATTATATAGCTAAATTCAAACACAGATTTCTTCAAACTCTGAATCTAGGGTTATTTCTATTGTGCCATGCTGCTTTTCTTTCATCATCTTTAAGGTCCTTCCAGTCTGATTAATTTATGTTTTTGGCAATAGCCTCTTAACTGGTCTCTTTGCTTTCTGTCTCTTATCTTTCTAATCAGTCCTTTATATAACTATGCTAGATTAAATTGCCTAATTCATAGGTGTGTCTGTTATGTAAATCTGCTGTTCAAAAACTAATTGGATAATGAACAATGGCTTCCCATTTACTACCAAAATCTAAACTCCTTAACCTAGCATTTATCACTATTATATCTCATCACTTCTCTTCACTTAGTTTATACTCCAATTAAAACCACACTATCTAATTGTTTCTTGAACATCCCATACTTCCTTATTTTTATGCTACTGCTCACTTTCTTCTGTTTTCTTCTCTGGGAATGTTCTCCCTTTTCCATTTGCTTAAATTTTATTGGTCCTACAAGGCCTACTTCAAATACCACCTTGACTATGAAACTTTCTCTGATGACCCTTGTTGGAAGTGTTCTCTCTTCCACTGAACTCTCACATTTTATGTGTACATCTTACCCATTTACCATCTTCGATTCTGTTTTATAGTTACTGATGTGTATAGCTTCCATACTATAAGCCTCTTGAGGGTAGGGACCAGATCTCAACACTATCTTTCTTCCTTTAATACCTAATATAATATTTTTCATATAGATTAATTGATGACTTTAGGAATAGCCTCTTAACAAACATTGAATTGTTGCTAATATCACTTAATCTCAGAAAACTTTAATCATAAATAACATTATTTATGCTTTATAGTTACCAAATACAGGACTCCCTTACAACTCCTAGAGAGTAACCATGAAATAGATGATCTTAGAACTCTGTATGTGCTAATTCTAACTGATACTTCTCACAAGTGAAACTATGATTTAGACCTCCCTTAGCAGAATTCTGGTGGGGTGATTCAATTAGCTCTAGCTAAAATAGATCTGCTAAGCCATTCTCCAAAGACTCATTCTCTTTATAACCAGGTGCTCTTAACCAATTAATCAATTACTCAAATTGAATACTCCATTATATATAAGACTTTGGGCTAGATCTTTTGCCACCACAATCTCAGGTTTGCAGAGATCTAAGAATCAGGCACAAACCTTCAAAGGGTTTGCTATAAAGAGAGGAATGAACTAGTAGGATGATTCCCTAGAAATTTCTCCTTGGCACTGCTCCCTGGCAATGAACAAAAGATCAGGAGAAACTACAGAATAAAATGATTGATTAATATTTAAAATAATCTTTTACCTTTAGGCTTTAGCTGGTTAGGAGAGGGACAAGGGTATGGGGTAGGGAGGTGGGAGAAGAGAGAACTTTATGGAATCATATAGTACCTTTTAAACCTTCCTCAATACAAGCACAGTGTAATATTTTTATAATAAAGCTAATTATTACAAAGATTTACAAATACCATGGGTCAAATAATATTTCTCAAAACAATACCATATACCAAAGGCCAAATATGTCATGGTTGACCTATAATGTGTTTCCCAACACATAAATTAGAAACATTTGCTTGTGACATCAGAGTTTTGTTCTTGAAAGTATCCATCCATTGTGGATCAATGTCCTTTTAATAATTCTAGAACATGAGATCATACCTATCTTTTCTTTCAGTTTTCTGAAATTAGATTTGCCAAAACTGGTGGTACCCAGGTTTCCTCCTTTGATTTATCATGAACTCTGGATTTATCATGAAGATATGGGTTAAGGTTTTTGTCATTTTTGCTTTGGCTAGTCATGTCCATCCTCATTAGGTAGAATCAAAGAATTTGGCCCAACCAATCCCACAGGAAAAGCCAACAGCTTTCCTTGTAGTGAAAGAAACAATCTATAGGCCTCACCCATCAGTACATGTATCTAGATAGACACTAGAACTGGACAATGACTTGGCCCAGAAATGAGGAATAGAATGAACCAGTTTATTTGGTGAAATTACAAAGTGTCTTTTCAGACCTCGAAATTTCCCCTGAAACAAAGGTTCATTTTCCTTAGTTGATATTTAATACCAATAGTTCTATGACTGTGAGTGGTAGAATGCTATATTCCTCTAAGAACTGAAGTTGAATATTACGCAGAGGATAAAAGAAAAGGTGCTTGAAGCCTGTAGTTGGACATTGTCACACTACAAAGGAGTCATTCCTCACAAGACACTCCACCTCTTGACACCAGGGATTTTCTCTAGGTTTCTCCCAACTGGAATCTTTCTCCTCTTATTCATCCCCTGTCATTCTTCAAGTACCAACTTACATCCCACCTTCTACAGGAAGTCCTTCCTAATCCTGCTCTTAAGGCTAGTGTCTTCTTCCTGATGATTATGTCCTTTTTATCTTCTACTTGGAGCCACAGGTGAGAGTTGGGTGAAAGATGGATGAGCAGCCCAAGAAGGGGTAGTTCTCCCTGAATACCACTATATCAAATATTTCTGATAAAGGTCTGATATCCAAGACATTTCATTTCATTTCATTTCATTTCATTTCATTTCATTTCATTTCATTTCATTTCATTTCTTTCTTCTTTTTTTTTTTAAGTATCAATTCCAAAACAGAAGAGCCATAAGGGCTAGGCAATCAGGGCGAAGTGGCTTGGCCAGGGTCACATGGTAGGAAGTGTCTGAGTTAAGATTATGACCCAGGTCCTCCCATCTCCATGCCTAGAGCTCTACTATGCTACCCAGTTATCTCTACCCAAGATATTTCAATAACTAACAGAAATATATAAAAAGACAATCTTTAATAAGTGGACACAGGATATGAAGAATGGTTCTCAAAAGAATAATTGTAAAGAATTAACAACCATATGGAAGAATGCTCCAAATCTTAATAACAAAAAGAAATGGAAATCAAAATAACCCTGAGATTTTGTCTCATGACCTAAGAAAAATGGAAAAAGATGGGACTATTCCATATTGGAGAGCTTATGGAAACATGGACCTAGTAAGCGTTGTTGGTGGGATTATAACTTGGTTTGACAATTCTAGAAAGCAATTTTGTATGTTATCGCCTTCATTAGATTTTCATATTTCTTAAGGGCAAAGACTCTTTTGCCTTTCTTTGTATTCCCATCACTTAACCCAGGACCTGACACATATTGTGCTTAATTAATTTTTATTGATTGAATGAGAAGCAGTATAAAGGACATCATCAAATAAATAAATGCTTTAAAAAGATGATGGGCTGATCAGGTGGAAAGAGTTAGAGAGTAATCAGTGTGTAACCACTGGCATTCTTGTGATGTGATAATGTAAGGAAAGTCTCCAGGATGTTAAATGGACACCTCATAAGAAACATGGGAAGACACGGTCAAGAGTGGCATAAGTTGGACAGTGTAGGTAGGTTGCTATCTGTAATATCCATATCACTGAGATCACAGATGTTTTGTAGGATGTACAAAGCAGTATACCAAATAATGGAGATACAAAAACAAAAATGAAAGCATCCTTGTCTACCACAAGCTTATTCTACTGGGGGAATCTTACATGAACACAGATGACTCAATATAAAGAACACACAAACTTAATATAAAGTAATTTTAGGACAGCAAGAGGGCTAACGAGTTGGAAGAAACATACAAAAAAAAAAAAAAAGCTTTGTTAGGAGAGGGCACTCAAGGTTCAACTGGAGGGAAAGAGGGAATCCAAAATCAGATGGGAAAAGAGAGTGTCATTCAGGCATGGATCCCCAACTCAAAGGTGAGAGAAGGAATGATTTGTGCAGCAAACAGCAAGTAGGCCAAATTGGCCAGAATATAAAATGTATGAAATCAAGAAACATGAGACAATTCTATCATAGTAAAGTAAAAACAGATTGTGTAGGGCATAGGACTTTGCATTTTCCCAAGAAGTGATAGGGAGTGTAATGGGGATAATTTGAGGAAAGGTGTGTGGTAGAAGGGGATTTTGAAAGGAGGTTGTCAGAGACTTGCTAAGTGGGTAATCTAGGCTACAGGTAGGCTGGAATAAGGAGATTCAGGATATAATAGGGCTCAAGTCAGGAGTTTAACACTGAAGGAATAAGATCTTCAGGGAGAGGGATAATTAATCTAACAGGCAAATACAGCAGGGCTTATAGACCAGGACTCAGACTTAAACACAGGCTGAGGGAAATAGCCTAAACTGAAATTAACAACAGGCTTAGTTAATTTCACAGGAAGGGACTTGTTTTGAAGTTACACCTTCCTCCAAGATGGATACCCCCAGCTTCCCTTCAAGGCCAGAGTATGTTAGTTCTTTTCCCTCTTCTTCCCTCTCTTAATAACTAACTGACCAATTATACTAATAAGTCTGTTAAAACACAAAAGGGTTTATTATCTTTAAAGGTTGATGAGTCAGGAAAGTGGATCAAAAGGAAGCCCTAACAGTTGTCTCAGGAACCTCAGGTGGGGGAAGGGAGGCAGAGATGGAGTCTGAGTAAGGACCTGCCTTTAACTCAAATTACAAAGTGCTCTTGATATCTAAAGGGAATAAATGATGACTGACTAGTTTCTTTATATCTAATATTGTCAATATAATTAACCCTTCACAGATTTGAACTCCTCTCTAATTACTCTCCTTATTAACTCCACAGACATATAGGGTAAGGGAGGAAAGGTAGGAAATAATATTGGGAAGGAAGATATAAAGGGTTTATCCAAAATAACAGTTTCTTAAATAAATATTTCAAAGCTAGGCTAAATTTCAACACTACAAATAGGTAAGGAAGCCCTCAGCTGATCTCAGTTCTCTGTCCACCAGAGACCCAAACCAACTGCCTTACGCCCTCAAGATTCCAAACCCCTAATTGCTTTTAGAACTCAGCCAAAGCTTGAAAAAACTATATGACCCCCTCTCTCTATACTACAGGAGTTACTGAAGATTCTTGAGGAGGGAAGTCATAGAATAAAACTTATGCTTTAGGTAAGCTATTTTGGCAGCTGTGTGGAAAATGGAATTTGAAGAGGGAAAAACTGAAAGCAGAGAGACCAATTCCAGTTCAGCAAACATTAAAGTACCTACTATGTGCAGGGTATGGGGATAAAATACATACACCAAACATGTATATGTAATCAATAATGGCATTTAGAGGTTACTATGGGAGGGTGACCTGGATGGGCAGGAAACTAGCTGCCTTGAGAATAGGGTGTTGTCTTTGTTAGGAAAATGACACTGTATCACAGTTTTTGGCTGTGGTTAAATTTGCATTTTATCTCACCATAGAGTTTATGTACATTTGAGTGTGTGCACACTCCTCAGAACAAATTAGGGAGGCTTGGGATCAGTCCCCTAGAAGTCCATGGAAAAAGCCTAACTTTGAGAGCGAATACCCTCTATGGAGCACTAATAAAAAAAAAAAACCCACTAAAACTCTGAGCGAGGCTGTTATCATGGTAACAGAATGAAAGAGACACTTCAGCCTACATTTCTGTCTCCCTGACTCATGGATACCCGCCAGGTAGCAGATGGTTTGTGTGGACAATTACCTTCATTCTGCTGCAGTGTGTTTAAATTAAACAAACTCTGGCCTCTTTGCTGCTGATTTTCAGAGTCACTGTTTAGAGAGGAGGAAAATGGCTGGGAGAAAGGTATATCAAGTCTAAAATTTGGAAAAAGACACAACAAACATGGAAAGGTGGAATTCAGAAATGGAATGGACTGTCTTTTTTTCTTTTTTTCAAGGAAACAAAAAACAACAAAATAACAACAACAAAAAATCTCACGTGGTATTCTGAGTTGGGGCTAGCAGCAACCCTGCAAAGAAAATATAGCTGTCTAATCAAACTGTAGAGGAGAGAAAGGTGACAGAATGATTAGATGCTGTATTATCTATCATGCTGTAAGGTTTGCCTATAATTGTTTGACATGAAAAGATTTAAGGCTACAGGAAATAGGAGGGAGAGCCAAAAGGCTCAGGAGGGAAGGCGTGTATGCAGATTATGTATAGAAATGGGAGTGGAGAGGGTGAGGGGACACCCAGATGGCAGGGAAAGAGCCAAGTTAGCCACAACCCTCTCTGGCAGCCCCACGCATTTCACACATTGGAATAAATTAGAAACAGTCAAATGGGTAAAGAATGTGGCTGGGAGCCTCTCCCTCCCTAGGAGAGGCCCTACATGAAAGCTTGAGGGCAGAGCAGTCCTTTAAAGACCAGCTTGGCTCCTCATCACCCGAAAGAGGAGTGATAAGGAGTTTCAGGATGATTATATGAGAAGCAACACAAATTAACCCTATTAGAGGGCTGCATCTACTCAAAGGATGCAATTCTGACCTTTAGCAGAGAAAGTCGGTCAGTAAGTCAATGAATGCTTATTAAGTGTCTACTGTATGCCAGGCTCTGTGCTAACTGCTGGAGACACAAACAAAGGCAAAAAGTAGTCCATGCTCTGAACAACAACAACAACAACAACAACAACAACAACAACAACAACAACAACAACAACAACAACAACAACAACTACTACTATACCACAGTATAATGGGGGTGACACTATGCATACAACAATGTATAAACAATTATATATATATACATACACACACATTATCTATCTATCTATCTATCTATCTATCTATCTATCTATCTATCTATNCACACATTATCTATCTATCTATCTATCTATCTATCTATCTATCTATCTATCTATCTACTCATCTATCCATCAATCCATTTTTTAATTTGTCTTTCTATTTATCTATCTACCTGTCTGTCTGTCTATCTATCTATCTATCTATCTATCTATCTATCTATCTATCTATCTATCTATCTATCTATCGTGTGTGTGTGCACACACGTGTGCTAATTGGGAATAATCTCAGAAGGAAAAACTAAGAATAAGGAAGCCCGGGAAACCAGGAGGCAGAGATGAGAAGGAAGAGAGGTTCCAGCTATAGGGAACAGCCACTGACAATGCTTGGAGTTGGGAGATGAACAGTTTGAAGAAAAGCAAGGAGGCCAGTGCTACTGGATCAAAGAGTACATGAGGAGGAACAAGGTATAAGAAGTCTTGAAATGTAGGAAAGGGCTGTGTTATACAGAACTTAAAAAGTAAAACATAATTTTAGATTTGATCCTAGAGATAACAGGAAGGCACTGGAGTTTTTTATGCTTAAGGAAGATCAATTTGACAGTTGAGTAGAAGACAGATTGGGCAGGAGAGACACAATCAACAGGCTCTTGTAATAATGTAGGCATAAGGAGATGATAACCGGTCCCAGGGTAGTGGCAGTGTCAGAAGAGGGAAGGGGGCATAAAATGAAAGATATTATAAATGATAGGACTTGACAACTTTCTCCCTTAACTGGGACTAGTCTCCTTTCTCAAAGGTAAAATCATAAATTTGTTTGTTGACCTACGAAGGGATGGTTGTGTTGTCCAGTCCCTGAAGGCTGACTCCCATTGCTTTCAAGATTATAGGTAGTTCTGAGTATACAAATAGGGCCTTCTTACATATATCTCCTCTCCTCCATTCTCAGTCGTGGTGGGGGAGTAACAGAAGGCAGTGACAGCCATCATGAGGCTTGCCTCCAACACAAACATATCTACCCTTCACCCACAATCAACCCAAACTTCCCCACTCCCTCCCTAACTATAGCTGTGCAAGTTTCTAGCTTTCCCTCATCTATACTCTTGTTGGCCCTCAAGGAACTTATATCCAAACCCCAACCTTAGTACCCAGACTAGTGGCTGCACAGATGCCACTTGGAAAGCTCCCTTCTCTTCAGCATATCCATTCCCTTTCCCCCTGAGTTCAGCTTGTGGATATAGTCTTCACCCCTCCAAGGACTGGCAGAAGCAATGACATCTTCATCCCCTTTCCTTCAGGTGGTGCAGAATGAGTCATGGGATGAACAGGGATGAATGGTTTGTAATTTACATTTCAGATCTCATTACATTATCTTTCCCCAGTTCCCTTTAGAGTGTTCCTGTTTCTTTCTAGGCCAGTGATGGGCAAACTTTTTAAAGAGGGGGCCAAAGGAAAGGAAATGCTCATCTGTCAGTCTATCTCTAAGGCAACTCTTTCGAAGTTTCATTGTATTGTATCCTACTCATTGTATTTGTCAGTTTAGGAATAATGTTGCGCAGCTGGATAGAACATTTTAGGGGGCCACAGCTGGCCTGTGGGCCATAGTTTGCCCATCACTGGTCTGGGCCATCAGGCCATTCTACTAGTCATCAAGGTTTACAAACTTGAGGTCATCTTCAACTCACTTTTACATCCCACATATTCTACTAGATGATAATCCTAGTCATTTCTTTTACCACAATGTCTCTCACATCCAACCCCTTCTATATTATAATAGCCCCTTAATTGGTCTTCTTGACTCAAGTCTCTCTCCATTTCAGTCATTTGTACATACAGCTACCAAAATGACTTTGCTAAAGTGAAAGTCTAACTCTCCTATTTAATAAAATTTAGTAGCTCTTTATTGCCTTAAGATAAAATACAAACTCTTTTTATTTATTTATCTACCTATTCATTCATCCATTTATTTATTTGTTTTTGTTTGTTTGTTTGTTTATTTATTATTTTTATCACCTTTACCTTCCATCTTGGAGTCAATACTGTGTATTGGCTCCAAGGCAGAAGAGTGTTAAGGGTAGGCAATGGGGGTCAAGTGACTTGCCCAGGGTCACACAGCTGGGAAGTGTCTGAGGTCAGATTTGAACCTAGGACCTCCCGTCTGTAGGCCAGGCTCTCAATCCACTGAGCTACCCAGCTGCCCTCCAAACTCTTCTGCTTGGCAACTGAAGTCATGAAAATCATAACCCAAACTACTTCTCTAATCTTATTATATGTTACTCCTCTTTTCATACACTTTGGTTCAGCTAAGTTTGATCTTTTTCTGTTCTTCACTCATGTAAAAATGCCACAAAAATACCACTATTCAAATATGAGTAGGAAATTTTAAAATGACACCACCCATTAAAAAGAGTCATACAAAGAAAGAGGAATAAATTTATATTTAAAACTTTTGAGTGAGTTGAAATCAGATACAGTTCGGCCTTGCTTTCTGCTTTTACACTGGGGATAGTGAATATATATACACAGAGAAACATGACTCCTGCAGAAAAGCAATGTTCAGACTCACTTGACTGTTACACTGTGTATCTTTCATTTTTAAAAGTGTCTTAAAAAGGAGAAACTTGTTTATATCATCTTTATTTCAACCTTTAAAATTTCAATTCTTGGATATATTTGGAAAGGCATACAATATTTATCAGTACACTTGTATATGTATAAAATGAATAATTATACAGATTGTAGGAGTACATACTCAAGGTTTTTTTTTTTTTTACTGGAGGCATACAAACAAAGAAATGTGGAAATTATAGCCTTAGGATATTGTTTCCAACTTGATGTGGTAAGATATGGCCCCTTTATGCCTTGCAACCCATGAGAACTATATGCTGCTGCCAACCCTGAGAGGTTAGATGTCTCCACATGGAGGTCTTTAGGCATTTCAAATACAACATATCCAATACAGAATTACTTGCAATATTTTACCCCAAATCTATCCCTTCTCCAAACTTTCTTATCTCTTGATGACACCACCATCTTGGCAGTCATAGAATCATAAAAGCACAGAATTACAGATTTTGAGTGTTGGAATGGTCCTCGGCAGCCTAGTTGAATCCATTTAGTTCATCTAGTTCAAACCATACACAAAAGGAATTCCCAACATAGCATACTCCAATTGTTTAGAAAACTTTATTGTTGGAAAAATTTTCCTATCAGGTTTAAATTTTCCTGTACAACTTCTATCTTACATTACTCTTGGTTCTATCCTTTGGAGTGAAAGAAAATAAGTCTAATCTTTTATATGATGGCTCTTTAAATTCTTGAAAAACACTATCATAGGGAGCAGCTAAGTGGCTCAGTGGATTGAGAGCCACGCCCAGAGACAGGAGGTCTTAGGTTCAAATCTAGACTCAGATTCTTCCTCAATACACAGTATCAATTCTATCACATAACCCATGAATCTTCTCTTCTCCAGGGCAAACATGCCAGGTTCTTTCAACTGACATGGATTCTATTCTAGGACTTTCATCATCCTAGCCTCTGAACATTCCTTACCCTTTCTTTTTTAAAACCATTACCTTCTGTCTTAGAATTAATACTATGTATTGGTTCCAAGGCAGATGAGTGATAAAGACTAGGCAATGGGGGTTAAGTGACTTGTCCAGGTTCACACAGCTAGAAAGTCTTTAAGGCCACATTTGAACCCAGGAATTCCCATCTCTAGGCATGGATCTCAATCCACTGAACCATCTAGCTTGCTTCCTACCTCCTTACCTTTTCAATATCATTTTTAGTGTATGTGCTTATAAATGAACAATATACTCAAGATGAGATCTGATGAGGGTAGAGTAGTAAGGGATTATCACTCCCGTATTCCTGGAAGTCATGGCTCTCTTAACCCAGCCCAAAAGTGCATTAAGTTTTTTAGGTGCCACATGACACTGTTGACTGAAACTGAGCTTTCAGTTAACTAAAACCCTCATACTTTTCAGAACTGTTATCTAACTATTCATCCCCTCTTCTCCCGTCTATCATCTCTCTAATCTTTTACTAATGAAGAACTTGCCTGGTTTCCAGTTTCTTTGCCAAGGGCTTCAAATACCAGTTGACTCTGGACCTATTATTAGACTTCCGATACACATTTGGGTTACAAAATTTCAACTGGGCCTTTGCAGCAGCAAGGCAATTACTTCTGTACATTTCTTCTTAAAACACAAATTGGTTGGTGACTTCCTTGTGTATGTACATTTATCTCTTCAGACAAGTCCTCTTTTTCTTCCACAATGGAATTATTTCCTTTTGTGTCTTTTAAATTTCATTCTTGAGCA
Source organism: Gracilinanus agilis (assembly GCF_016433145.1). Taxonomy (NCBI): domain Eukaryota; kingdom Metazoa; phylum Chordata; class Mammalia; order Didelphimorphia; family Didelphidae; genus Gracilinanus; species Gracilinanus agilis. The sequence goes on along the minus strand of NC_058131.1, from coordinate 234,594,692 downwards.
TCTCTTGAATCTCCTGGGATGACGTCCCCTGCAGCTTTGCAGTCAATTAGATTCTACCTAAATTTTCTCTGAAACTTTGGAAATCTGCTTTCCCCAAAATTTAGGGTATGTGATTGATTAGGCTCTTATTTTATCTTTCTCTTTAACAGAAATTATATGAGAGAATGATCTCTGCTTCCTGGAGTTCTCATAATTTCAATCCAGCAAATAGTTCCTCTCTTTTGGTGAGAATCAGATCCAGAATGGAATTTATCCTTATCGTTAGGGTGAATCTAGAAATTATTAGCTTCTTTGCTTTTGGTGAAAGACAGAGCTCCAGAAGATAGATATTTAGATAATTTAAATTCCCCATCACTATTAAATCATGCCTCAGTGCCAATGATTTGCTTCCCAATCCTCATTTATTTTCTCTCTCTGTCCACATGGTTTGTATTGTATTACAATGACAAAATCACTTCTGTTTCTACCACCATTGACTTTTATCAAATTACTCCCATTATACTGAGTTATGTTCTTGAAGCTTTACCTTCACTAAAGGATATGCCAAGCTTCCACTGTCTTGTTCCTATCCATAACTACCACCATGTTTCCTTTCTCTTTGGTTCCTAGATACTCTCACTTAAATTCCTTATACCTTCTTAGTATAAAACTCTTTCCACTCCCATTACCTAACTTATTTCTTTTGAATAAGATATACCAATCTAGAGCCATGGTTCAGACATACATTTCATCCCAGTAAGTGACAGTGATAATTGTAAGGTCAAATTTGCCACCTTGCATAACAATCTCTATTTCCTTCTGTTTCAATCATGTAGTTTTACAATCTTTGATGTCTTCTTTGCTCTCCTTCCATCATATTCTTATTCAGTCAGGTGCCAAGACTTATCTCTTCTTCTTTTACAACATATCTTGTCTTTCTGTCTATTCACAGTTTCTATCTTTTTCTTGTCCTTACTATACCTTGTCTAGTTTACTTGCCTAACTAATTAAGATAACTTCCTAATTTGTCTCCCTGCTTCAAGTTTACTTCAAGTTTATTGCTTTTCTAATCCATTTCCTGCATAGTTATCAAGGAGATATCTTCTTCTCTAGTTCTTATCCTAATGCCTGAACTACTGGCATCATAGAGAGGCAACTTGTTCAGCATTCTATAAAAACTGAATCCTTTCCTACTTGGGGGCTTGGTTGTCCCAGCTCTCTAGGTCCTTTTGGGAATAGAACCCATTATTCTTGAATTTTTATAGCATGCCCATGATCATCATGAGCTAAGACTTAGACCTGAGATCTTCTGCCTCTAGACAAAACTAGACTTAAAAAAAATAAAACCCTTACCTTCCATTTTAGAATATTTTGTATTGCTTCCAAGGCAGATGATCAGAAAGGACTAGATTTGAACCCAGTACCTCCCATCTCTGGGCCTAGCTCTCAATCCATTGAGCCACCTAGCTGCTCCCCAAGTCAGGGTTTTCTTTTCATTAAAAGGTAGTAGAGACCTTGGGGGATCATCTAGCTCCTCTCCAAAATTTTGTAGAAGGGGAAACAGCCCCAGAAAGAAGTGAATTGATAAATGGGTAACCAAGATTTGAGTGCAAATCAAGAACTTTTCTCCCACAAACCTATCTCCTGGTTCAGGAAAAAGGAATCTTACAAGACGCACTGTGGAGAAGGGAAGAATGTAGCATTTCTTTCATTCTTCTCTAACACCTGGAATTTCTATAAGCCCTAATTACTAATCGAGGCAATCCACTATCATAGTAAAACAGAGTTTCTAGGCACTTTTGGGGTCTTTGTAATCCAAGAAATCCACAGGGCTGAAGTCTAGGCCTCGAGCCCCCAAGCTCTGACCTGGCAGGGAAGGTATGAACTGGGCCTGAACTTTAAGTATGAAACCTGATCATATCTAGATATCTCCAGACCCTTCCAGGATGGACTCTGGCACATATACAGTTCAATTTCCCTACCCACTTCCCACTTTTCTGGAAATGGTAATCGAATCAATTTGGCCATTCCTAGAAAGGAAGAATCAATCAAATGCCAATAACTCCATTCACCAGCCCAGTGACTTCCAGTCCAAAACAATTTTCCTCCCTTGGCCCCATGTCCTTTGAGCTTACTATCTTTCCCTATTAGGATGTAAGTTCCTTAAGGATAGGGATTTCATTGCTTTTTGTATTTGTATCCATAGTGCCTGGCATATTCCAAGTACTTAATACTTTTTCATTTAAAATAGTTCTTGTCTACTTCTTTAGACTTATTCACATTTCTCCCTTTCAGCTGAACTAGCCTACTTGCATATATAACATTCCATCTCTTTTTTTGAACTTTTGAAAACATAACTTCTGTCAGGTTTATTCTCCCTCCTCACCTCTGCCTATTAGCATCTCTAGCTTTCTTCAAAACAGGTCGGGTATCACCACCCTGACAAGGTGATCTCACTGATTGTTTGTTCTCTCTCTCTCTCTTGAAATTACTTTATACTGATTTACACAAATTTTGTCCTATGGAAGAGAGGTCATGTCGAAGACTTTACAAGTTCTGATATACTCTGAAGAGATTGGTCAGTAAGAGAAGGATAAGAGAGAAATTATACTACTTAAAAAATGTTTTTAACCATCTATATTACTGCCAGAGCAACTTAGAACCTTTTAGGGGGGTCTGGAGTTGAAATTTCCCTTTTCCTCCAAACTCCATACTTCCTTTGTATCTGCCTCAGGGTAGTTTTAGGCCCCAGTATGTGTCCTAGATTCCTGCCCAGACCCACTCCCTTCCCTCTCTACCTTAGGCTTAGATTGATTCCACAAAGGGGCCAAAAAGCAGTTGCCAGGCAACAAATGACTTATAGTTGGAGTTGGATTTGTATACAGCAGTTACTTGTTATGAGTTGGCATGAAGCCATGGTAAAGGCAGCATTGGAGGGGCAGCTAAGGTCATTCTCTCCCTAGACTGCCTCTAATTTTGAAGTCACCCTTCTGCACCTTTTAACACTGGGGTATCTACACAACAGCCCTAATGGGAATAAACCTACCAGCTGACGATAACTTGAGGCCTGGCTTTCATTAGCAGTGAATTTAAGAGACTTAAAAACACAACTAAAATATCATCATCCACTACCTTTTCTAACCTACACCTAGCAGATGCCTATGACCAGATTTAACCTATTCAGGTAAGGAAGCTTCTTGGTTAAGCCCTAGGCTGGGAAATTCTCTGGCCTTACAATGAATTGCTGGTTTTGAATAGTATCAAAATCCTAGAACTCATCTTGAATAGAATCTATATATTAGTGGAAGAGGAGTCACAAAGTTCTGGGTTTAAATCCTGTCTCAGATCTCTATTTGCTGTGTGCCTCCTGTATCTCGTTGCAGCTTAGGAATGCTTGTAAAACCAGTAGTTTGGTAGAAGGAAACTTGGAGTTCACAAGACAGTGGAGGAAGCTGGCTTTCCTGAAGAGGAGACACTTATATGAAGGGCAGTGAGGAAGGAGGGTAGAAACAGGTCTGGTCTGCAAGATGGAGTTGAGCACCTGGCTGGGGCCCTGGATGGAATGGAGAATCCTAAACCTGTGAAGCCTAGTTGGTTTTTATATGCTTCTTTTCTGGGTCAAGCAAGACCAGGCAATGGGGGAAGGGAGGAAGGAGTCCTGATCTGCAGACTGGTGCTGACTCATGTGTGCTAGCAGGGGTGGGAAGGGGGAAGGGAAGACTCTACGGTATTTAGTATGTAGTTAATACTCAAACTCCCCTGAAGGAATGAGGCTTTGGGTCATTATTGTTTGTCTCATTTTGACAGGGCACCTCTGAGGTTTTGAGCTTCCTTGAAGTCTTCTTTATTTAGTAGGACGGGGGTAGGGTACTGGAACCATTTCACCTATCCAAGCCACTTAAATCCTCTGAGTCTCAGTTTCCTCCTTTGTAACCTGGGATTAATAATAGCATCTCCTTCACAGAGGGCTGTTATGATGATCAAATGAGACAATGTATTTGAGGCACTTTGCAAACCTTAAAGAGCAATATAAACGTAAGCCATTAGAACTACAGATCTAACTCAAGCGTTGGAATCAATATCATGAATTGAGAGAACTATGGAAGCTCTCAGAGGAAAGGGTCACATATTTAATTCTAAGCCAAGGCAGAGCTGAGAAAGGGGGCTGACTGCTGGAGTAATGCCAAGAGAGTGTGCCAAGGAATCTTGCTCTCTTGCCAGAATGGTCTTTGGCTTAGGATCACAGAGATAAGCCAGAGAAAAGCATGGTGGAGACAGCTGATGATGTTTCTTAGAACACTTATACCAGTATAGGGAAGAGAAGTGAGAGACAGGAGGCTGGCATGAATGTTGCCTGAAGAGGGCTGCCTGAAAAGGAGCCCAATCTTTATTAAATTTATTGGCAAGGAAGTTAGGGCAGAGAATTTCAAAGGAACAAAGAAGAAGCCAGTAAACTAGATCTTGGGGAAACTTTATAACTGAAAAACGAGCTTCCTGTAAAGAAATTGAAGGGCAGAACCTAGCATCATACAATTATAGAATTTTGGAATTAAAGAAGATCTTAGAAATTATGTAGTTCAACTCTCTCCTCCCTCCTTTATGATATGGATATTGAAGCCCAGGGAAGATAAATAAATTGCCTAGATCAAGAAAGTAAAAATAAAGTTTAGTTAGTGGGTCAATACTAAGAGGAGATCCATTAAGACAACTGATTGTCTTAATCAAGACAATTGATGGATCTAGGTAAAGTAAAAGAGATACAATAAAAGGGGTTTGAGCTGGACAAAGGATAACTCTCCTATTTATTCAGTTCCTATTGGGAAAGGATCTAAGATAAAGCTGCTTTCCTTTGTTTCTGATTTATTTGTTGGCTTATTTTTTTCTTTTCTGGAATGATTTTCATTTCTCATTTCTACTTGTTTCTCATATTATAGGAATTGTATACTGCTGATAAGAAATTTGAAAAGGTTCCCACATTTCTTGACATTCTGTACTTTCTTTTTTGTTGGAACACCCAAAAGTGATCTACAGGAGATGGCTCACCGCCAGCACAGGTGTTAAAGTATACTTGAGACCAAAGCCAGAGTTTGGAGCCTTAGCTATACAATGCAAAACAACTGCAGTATGCCCAACTATACCAAGTCAAGGCCAGCCTTGGTAAATTGTAGAGAAACTGCCTGAATATTTTTTTCTGAAGAGACAGGATCATGGGATCAGTATCCAAGAAGTGAAGGGGAAATCATGTCACTGAAGAAGAAGTAGCTCTACCCAGTGGTCTGTATCTACTTATTTTCTTTTCTCATTACCCACTCTCTCTAGAATCTTCTTTAATTGGTTTATGCTCCCACCTTCTCTACTGAAACTGCTCTCTCATTCACTTCTGACCTCTTTTTTTTTTTTTTTTTAAATCAAATCCAACCTTCTCTTATAATTTTCTTTTTGGACACTACTGACCCTGTCCTTGAAAATTTCTTCTGGTTTCTTTGTTATTACATTAGTTGTTGTTTTTTTTCAACCTTAGGAGAGATCGTTTCCTCCTCCAATTCTCTAACTTTGAGTTTTCCCTAAGGGTTAGCCCTCAGACTTCAGATCTCTTTTCATACACTCTCAATAGTAGATGTAGGCACACTTGGAAAGCTCATCTATTCTCATAGCTTCAACTATGACCTATATCCTAGAGTATAAGATTCATATCCTAGCTTCTGTCCCCTTATCAAAGCCTCAGTCTTATCTATACCTTTAATAAAATAGAACATAGCCAGAAAAGGGTAGCCAAAATGAAGAGTTTGGAAACTGTCATATATAGCTAGCCTAGAAAAAGAAAGACTTAGGAGGGATAGGATAGCTACTATGTGCCAGGTTCTATGCTAAGCATTGTACAAATTATCTATGACCCTTACACAATCCCAGAAAGCAAGTGCTTTTCTTATCCTCATTTTACAGTTGAGAAAGCTGAGGCAGATGAGGTTAAATGATTTGCCCCGGGTCTCACAGATAGTACGTGTCTTAGGCTGGATTTGAATACAGATCTTCCTGTCTCCAGAACCAGTGATCTATCCAATGTACCATCTTGCTGCCTGAGGAAGAACAATTCAGCTTAGGAAGGAACTTTCTGAGAAAGATATGGTATTAGTATTACTATTAATAATATATATATATTTTTTATCCTGGGACTCCATTCTAGGAGCATAGGGCCACAACCAGTAGGCAATGGGTCACTCAGGGTCACCCAGCTGGGAAGTGTCTGAGCCCGGATTTGAACCTAGGACCTTTCGTCTCTAGGCCTGGCTCTCAATCCACTGAGCTAGCCCAGCTGCCCCTACTTTAGGTTGCAGTTTCTTTAGCAGATGTAGTTTTTACAGGGTGGGGTTGCTAGCCCCACGCCCAACCCTCCTCCTTTTTCATCCGGGCTGGGGACCGTCCTTAGCCCAGGAGTGGTAAGGGTGGGCGATAGGGGTCAAGTGACTTGCCCAAGGTCACACAGCTGGAAGTGTCCGAGGCCGGACTTGAACCTAGGACCTCCAGTCTCTAGGCCTGGCTCTCAATCCACTGAGCCACCCAGCTGCCCCATTTTAATAATATTACTAATAATATATTATTAGCATTTTAGATTGCAAAGTACTTTATATATATTATCTCATTCTGTCTTAATAACCAATCTGAGGGATTGGTGCTATTATACAAATTTTGCAAATGAGGAAACTGAGACTTGACTTCCCCATTGTTGCACAGCTATTAAGTGTCTGAGGAAGGGATCCAACTTAGGTCTCTGACTTTAAGAGGGCAATGCTCCTTCCATTATGCCATTTGCATAAACTCTAGCAAGTTTAGGATTGCAAGTTTGAAGACAATGGAAGAAATCTATATAATGGAAAAGGGACTGTATAATTGGTGAATGAGTTTTGCAAAAGTGTGATTTTTTTCCAGTGGTGGCTGAGATATACTTGGATCTTTGTATACTATATGGAGAACAAGAGGGAGGTCCTCATGCTTGGCACACTCACCATTATTGATCTGTCTGGTCTTTGTAGACTTGACTAGCCTCTTTGAGCCACTAGATCAGATTGTTCTGGATCCTACACACTGCCTCAAATAAGAATTGTAGGAGTTGGTGAAGGGTTTTACATAGTGGAGCTCTTGGTGTAGAAGGGCTTTTACTGGGACTAAAGCATGAAAACAATTGTTATAGGCATATAAGGCTCAGGAAGGGGAGTCAATTCTCTTGAAAACACTAAAGAAGCTTTTGACTATAGGTCTGTCCTCTCCATCAGGAGGTCAGCTCAGAGATGAAATAGAGGAAGATTATAATCCAATTCCTAAAAGAGTCAAGCAGTGACTCTCTCCAAGAATTCCTTTTTACACGACAATTTGGGAATTTCCCCCCTTACTGTTAGCGTAAACTGTTCACTGCATTTTAAGAGCATTTTGGAGTTTGCAAAAATATAAGAAGGGATTCCAGGAGAGAGTCACAGCGAATAAGTACTAGAGCCAGGATTTAAGCCCAGGCAAGCAGTTGAGGAATGATTCATCCGTATAAGGACACAGGAAAGTGTGTGGGGACCAGGAAAGATGTAAAATATTCAGGTCTCAGGGGTGTCTGTTACCCCTAAACATGTTGGGTGTGGTCTAGTCAAGAAGAAGTAAAATACAGAAATATCTTCTGGTTAGGCAACCGTGAAGTTGTTGAGTGAACGTCTAAACACATTATTGACAAAGTCTTAAAAAGGAATCAAGACATGGCACAATCTAAAAGCTATCAATTCATATTAAAAAGGTCTATGTCTAATCCAGAATATAGTTTTTCTTTTTGTCTCTTTTACATCTTCCAACTGGAATGCAGGCTCCTCATATATCCAGTTTCAGTATAATTTAGTGTGAAAAGCTTTGTTCTTGAAGCCCTTGGTATAACTCCATGTAACAACATTTACCATATAGCCTGGGTTGTCACATGTTATCTGAACCTTGGTTTCTTCATCTATAAAATGGAGATAGCATTACCTGCACTACCTACCTTGCAGAGCTTTGTAAACTTTAAAAAACTGCATAACCTTTATTATTATTTTGATTATAAGTCACTGGTCCCTTTATAGGTACCTAAAAAATCACTGGCATGAGGGGGTGCAGAAACTTATTTTTAATGATATATTATATGAGTTCTCCACTTTTTTTAAAAAATTCTTACCTTCCATCTTAGAATCAATACCAAGTATTGGTTCCAAGGCAGAAGAGCGGTAAGGGCTAGGCATCAGGATTAAGTGGATTGCCCAGCGTCACACAGCTAGGAAGTGTCTGAGGCAAGATCTAATCCCAGAACATCCTACCTATCTCTATGTTTGGCTCTCAATCCACTGAGCCATCTAACTGCCCCCTCCACTTTTCTTTTTGAGAGAGAGAGAAACAGAGAGAGGAAAAAAAGAGAGAAAAGAGAGAGCCCTTTATTATGGGAGAAGAGAGGAGGGCAGACCCAGATCCTAATTCTGTCATTAGAAATTTAATACTGTAATTAGGGAAATAAAACCACAAATGACACTATAAGACAATGAACAACTGTTCTAAGAACTAAGAACTGTCTAAGGAGCTACTGGAACCATATCTATAAAATTCCATCATTTCTGTGTTTGCAAAATCAAGAGGCATGGTTCTCTTGCAAAATCTCCAATATTTTTCTAATGATGGCTCCCCCCCTGGCTCTCATAACTGAGTCTTTTGCCTTATCTTGTTGGAAACCAGGACTTCATGCCATTTCATGGGGTTTCTTTACCCCAGTCTTACGGTCTGACCATCTGCATGCCCACCAGAAACTTGGACTAGATATAATAGGTAGGGTTTTGTTGGGTTTTTTTTTTTTTTTGCCAGGAATCAGGCTTCCATGACTCTTCTTACAGCCTCCTTGACATGTCTCTGGTATCCTCTCTCCCTCTATCCCACCCTTTTCCAGTACCACTTCATGTATTATATTCTATTGTAAAATGAAATTCTTTATTCCTCTTCTCTAATTTAATGGGGGACCTGGAGGTCCTCTTACCATAGAGATGTGTAGGGATAACCAGCCCACAGTGAAAGGAAGTAGAAACCAAAGAGACAGGAAGTGAGGTAGAAAAGGGGGATAAAAGGGGCCAGGGTCGGTTGTGGGGGGTGTGTGGTCAGTTGCTGACAGTTAGATGCTGGCAGTTGCGGGCTGGGAGTGTGTTGGGCTGGTGGTTGGTGTTTAGTTGCTGGAATAAAAGGGGAGCCTGAGCTTACTGAGAGGGCTTTTTGCCTTTAGCCTTTAGAGGGTTTTGGGGTTTTTGGCTTTTGGTTTGGGCTGTTGGGTTTTTTCTTTCTTGAACTTTCTGGGAGGTGGTTGATCTTCATTGACAGACCTAATTGGGGTTGGATTAAACATTGGGTTGGTTTTCATTGGGTGGATTGGGTTGGAACTTTGTGGGTGGTTGTTATTAGTGGTAGTTATAGGCGGTTATAGGTAGATATAAGCAGTTTAGATAGTAATTATAGGCAGCTATAGATAGTTATAGGGTAGCTAGTTAAGTATTTGGCAATTTCTTTCTTTACCTCTTTCCTATATTTCCCTCCTTTACTATATTCATTTATTATATTCTTTTACTATCTGTATTTTAATTAAACTAAATTGTTAATTTTTAAAAGCTGCTAGAAGTTTTCTTTTCTCTGGCTTAAAGGGATAATATTAATTTACATCTTTACCATATTCTCATTAAAACTCAAGTTACTAAAAGCTGCTCTTTTATTTCTGTCAAACCCCTATTTTAACTCTTACACTCCTATTAGCATGTAAGTTCCTTAAAGGCAAGGAATGTCTTTTTTGCTTGGTTTTGCATCTGCAGTGCTTTTGCAGTGATGTACATTTTTGTTGTTGTTCAGTTGTTTTCAGTCGTGTCAACTCTTTGTGATCATACTTAGGGTCATTTAGAGAAGTTTGTTATTTCTTTCTCCTGATTATTTTATAGGTGAGGAAACTGAAGCAAACAGGGTTAAGAAATTTGCTCAGGATCACAAAGCTATTAAGTGTCTGAGTCCAGATTTGAACTCAGGAAGATGAGGCTTCCTGACTCCAGGGCTGACCCTCTATCTAAGCCACCTAGCTATAAGGGCTTAAAACATGTTTTTTATCTATCTACAATCAACACATGTCAGCTTGAGTTTCCTGTGCTTAGCAAGCAGAATAAAATGTCAGAAAGCAAATAATAACAGCTCTAGGATCAGAGGTTACTTTAAGTATCATCTATTCCTTTAGTGGCCCTTCTTGCTTATTCTCTTTCCTTTCCTAAACTATGGACTTTGCCCAACTCTTTCCTTCTTTAGCTTTCTTGGACTTGATCTTTTGTCTGAAATGCAGAAATGCCTCCTTATCCGTCTAGTTCTATCTGCTCTTCTGGCACTTGATTCAGTTTGCCTGACTCCTGGCATCTGCCAGATCTTATCTATTTTGCTAGACTCCTTGTTCTGATTTCTTCCCCTGTCCAGTCCAGTTAATACAAAATGGAGGTCAGCCATTTACAGGAAGCTTCCCAGAAATAACTTATTTTACACTGTGATTTGGAGATAACTTCCTGATAATTATGTTGCCAGGAAGCAACCACCCTAAAATGTAACTAATGAAAGATAAGTTGTGTCATGAGATTTTTAATGGCAAAATCATCTGGTGTCTAGTAAAGAATATTAAAAAAAAGAGAGCTGGGACCTCTCTTGGAGCCTCTAAACTTGCATTTCCAAATACCTTTCAGATACCACGGGCTAGATGACCAGCAGACACCTTAAATTCAACATGTCTAAACTCATTAACTTTTCTCCCACACTCTCCTGTCAGAGAACTGGTTTACCCTTAATCAATAGAGAGGAGAAAATTAAAATTAAATTTACCCATTAAAGCAGAGGTATCATCTAAAACATTAGAAAAAAGTTGAAAAGACAGATGAAAAAATCAGAATACATATGGCTTCCATGATACTTTATATCTGTATCTATTTATATTTGAACTCTTACTTTCAGTCTTAGAAACAACTCTGTACATTAGTTTGAAGGCAGAAGAACAGTAAGGGCTATGCAATAGTGGTTAAGTGGCTTGCTCAGGATCACACAGTTATTAACTGAGATCAGATTTGAACCTAGGACATCCCATCTCTAGGCCTGGTTCTCAATCAACTAAGCACTACCAGCCTCTTCCATAATACTTTCAAATCTGTAGTAGTTATGATTCAGCATCCTCTAATATTTCTGGTTGTTCTATTGCATAAAAGTTATTATCTTATTCTCTTTAATTCAATTCAAAGGGTCATGATCATGCTTCCATTGCAGGTAGTGACTAAGAAGAGAAACTATTAATCATAGCAATACTATCAAAGTGCCTATTATAGAGGCTAGAGCTCATATTCTGGAATTTATTTCTGGATAACCATATGCTTTTAAAAGTCCTTGGTGTTATCTCATACTTGCTGGGGTTGGTCTTTTCCAACACTGTAAAGACAGACAAAACTTGGGGGCTTGTACTTACTGATTGCTTTATGTCAGCTCAGAACTGTATACCCTACACTATGGTCAGAAGGTCCCCTTAATTACATTTAATTCAGCTTGTGTTTTTCAAAGTGCTTCTTATATCTGTAGAAAACAATCATTTTCCTAATGCCACAGAAGAGGAAGCTGAGAGAAAAACCTAAATATAAAGCATATAGTAGAGAGAGAACTCTAATTTTCTGATTCTTTGATATAGTGAATGAGCTCAGTTCTTTGGGATCGGGAGAGTTCTCTAGAAATGGTAATAACTGGCTCCTGATTGGTGAGTGCCCCACAAAGCCACCTATATATATCCTGGCCTTCTCCACACTTTACTATCCAGCTACTTTGTTGTCACATACATAACCTGCCTCTTCTCTCCACCACCTCCTTTCCAGTTCTGAAACCATAACCAAGTCAGTACTGCCACTGGTACGACAAAAGTGGGTACCAATCAACTCCCTTATGGCTTTATTTATGTAACTTTCCAAATCAAAATATGTCCTTTTCCTGTCATATATACTGTCCCTTTTATTAGAATATAAGCTCTCTGAGAATAGAGACTATTGTTGCTTTTTTTATGTTTATTCCTAGCACTTAGCACAGATCTTAGGACATAGTGAATATTTAATAGATGAGTTTTAATTAATTAATTCATTTATTCCACTAGAAGTAGTTTTCACCAGTCTGGATATAGCCATACTCAGCTGGAAATAAAAAGATATAACAGTGTGTTTGTTGCTTTCCAATTCTAGGATGACAAAGTCAGTAGCGAATGAACTAAATATAAAGTTATTTAATTTCTTGCCCATTATAGATTGTCTCTAGGCTGGTGGAGAAAACAAAGTAGTAGGGATGGTCAGTCTCTTGGACATGTATCATTCCCATTTGTTCTACAGAAAAATTTCTTAAAATAAATGTTCTGTTAAAATCGACAAACATGATATTATATGCAGCTCTGAGAAAGTCTTCATGTTAAGATGCAGGTCTTAATGTCCTACTGGCAGGGAAAGTCTGGCCTTCTGAGCCAATGTTCTTGGGGTCAAAGTAAGATGTAAGGGATTTAAAGCACATCATGCAATGGATTAAAGGGAGAGCTTGAGTATCTGAGGCTTGCAAATCAGCTGGGAGATGAAGATTGCAGATGGTACCTCTCACTTTGCTTCACTTGTTTGGTTTAATTATCTATAAACCTTTCTCTTTGATATTCTCTCTTCTTTTATTCTCTATCCTCTCCCAATTTTCACCCCTATTTGCTTCTTTCACTTTTTTCCTCCTTGACTAAGTCTTTTTCTCAATCCCTCTTTCTTTCTTACAACCTTGCCTGGCCAGAATATGGAACTGAAGTCTATTTTTAAAAGTCACTTATCTTTATTGAGTAGTTTTATGTTCCCAATTCTAAGAGATTTATATTTTCTTTTTTCCCTTCAGAAAATCAAGTTGCTTTTTACTCCTGTTTGGCTTCAAATGATTTTCTGTGGAGTCAATGCCTCTCAAGGAATCAAAGATCCCTTCTCTACTCCTATGCTACAATACTGCATTTCAGAAAAGCAAAATAACTCCCTCTGGAGTGAATCTCAAGTATAACACTAGTTGGAGGATTCTTAACAGGAAACTGGTTTGACAGCAGATTAAAAATTAGCTTTCATTAGGTAGCAAATTCTACTAGTGAAACTGGGTCAGTCAAAGAAATCTGATCAATTCTGTGAGTGACACAGGCAAATCCAAGGTTATGCAAAGTAATCATTTTTATACACATACTTGTCCTTAGAAAAAGTGTTCAGACTTAAGATTACCCCCTCCCTCCCTCCATCAAACCCTTGAAAACTTTTTCAAGCAGATATAAAGTCACTCTAGAGGCAAAGGAGCTGAGTATGTCTCATACAGTTATCTGGTGACCATAAGCTCAATCTAAAACCCAGATGATCATGCATAATTAAACACATATACACATACAAGACAAATGTGGACTTGTGAACATAAACAGAACAAGCTCAGCTTTCTAATAAGAACATGCTCTACTGGGTGAGGGCTGGAAAGCTTTAACTTTGAACTGTGAAAAGCTCTGGGAGATTTTTTTAGGCCACATCATAAGAACTTTGGAGAGAAACTAAGTCCTTTATGTAAATCCAATTTTACCCAGTTGGGTTATGAATGAGGAGCAGGAATGGGGTATGCCAACTGGAAGGGAGATGGATGATCATGCAAAAAGAGCAAGCATCACATGTAGCTTGCATTGACATCCACTTACTGCCTGCTTTTGTTCTTCTTCCTATAGGTGTTGGCCATGGAAAAAAGAGGCAGAGGAGAAAAGGAATAATTAATAGCAACTCTAAAAGGTAGCCTGTCCACATAAACATTCAGCAGAAGATACTGGAAGAATAAGTCATGTCAGAAAATGAAAGCTTTCCAAGAGCAACAGGAATTAGATCAAGCACTAGTTTTTCCTGCTTTACCAAATGAATCAATAACCATACCTTGAAGGGACTGTAGAGAACATTAGTTCAAATATTTCGATTTGCAGAGGAACAAAAGGCCTAGAAATATTCAGTTACTCACCCAATGTCATAAGGTTGGTTACTGGCAAAAACCAAGACTGAAACCTAGGTCTCTCTTCACAGCACGGTAATTTTGACATGACTATCTAAGTATTATTGCTGTTGTTCAGTTATTTCAGTCATGTCTGTCTCTTCATGACCTCACTGTGGCTTTTTTGGCAAATACTCTGGAATGGTTTGCCATTTCCTTCTTTGCCTCATTTTATACATAAAAGAAACTGAGGCAAACAGGGGTAGGTGACTTGTCCAGGGTCAGACAGCTAGTAAGTGCCTGAGGCTGGATTTGAACTCAGATCTTCCTGACTACAAGCCTGGCCCTCTATCCACTGTACCACTGCTGCCTTTAGTATGCTACCTCATTCACCACATCATCCTGTTCATTGCCATCCCTTTGCCTTAATTTATGTTGACTTTCCAACCTAAGTTTGACTGTCTACTCTTTTTTATTAATTCTCTACTTCCCTCAAGGCCCAATTGAAGATCTGTTCAGCTCCCCAGATAGTCTGACTGAATAAGTGTCTCAGCATTGCCAAGGATGGGATGTGCTGCTGTGCTAAAAGAGCCAACCCCATGCTGTAGGTGGAGCAACAGCATTCTGCACCCATGCAGTGGCAACTTACTTGAAAGAGAGTGTTAGTGAGTTGTTTACGGCACAGAGATATTAGACAGTTGGACAAGGGCTACACAGTACATGCCACCAGATACGACTGAACTCAGATTCTATTGATTTCAAGGCTTGAACTCTCATGGACTATGCCTAGGGTGCCCTTCTAATAAGAAGCTGAAATTCACATAATGGTTTCAAGATTTGTAAAGTTCTTCACAATTATTTTATTCTACAAAGAATCCTGTTTTAAAGAATTATTGGTACCATTTTGTGGCTGAAGTGACTGAGGCTCAGAGGACTAAGTGATTTGCTCAAGATCACACAATTAATAAAGGTGGGAATTGGACTTAAGTCTCTCTCTGGCTTCAAGTACAATACTCTTATCACTTGACCATGTGGCCTAGACAGGATAGGATAAACCATAGACTTGGAGGAAGTAATTTTCATTCTAAATGGAGAAATCCACAGCCTGGAAGCGAAATGGACTCAATCCAAAGAAGACTTGTTCTAAGATTTGCTCCCCGAGGTTTCTAGGTTTCCATAACTAACCACCCTATATAACGAAGGCTACAGGACACTGAATGCATAGCAATAACCTTAACTCAGAGGGACTTGGGCAAAGATGACATAAATAATTAGCTTATGATGAAAAGAATATAAATGAAAATTTGATGCCTCTTCTTTTCAACTTTTGGTTTCCCTGGCTCCATTTGAAGGAAAAATAAGGATCAGAGAGATGTTCTGCACTTGGCAAGGAGTGAGGTCTTTTCCTGAGACTGAAGAAGGGAATTTCCATACCATGAAAGGTTAAGAGAGATCTTTTAATTGGAAAATATTCTTTTTTCCATGCAACCACACCACACTGTGGGATAGTTAAATTCATTAGTTCCTCCAAAAAATGGGGCATAACGGCAGCCATCTAATCTATTTCCAAATAATGATATAATTTCCCAGACTATGTCAAGTTCAGCTCTCATCTATGGAGTGGGAATTGGACACAGTAGAATGAAATAATAGGCTGAAACAGCTTCTGGGAATAGAAGACCAGAATATTCTCCAAAGCAGTTCTTGGGCTCCTCCCTGTTTCCACCCTCAGAACTACTCTTGTTTGTATCCTAAATAACAAATACTGCTGGGTCAGCAGAAAATGGAAATAACATCAGCATACACCAATGTACCAAAAGTTGAACACTTGCCCTATTAGGTGAAATGATTACAATTTTTATGTTTAATGACAAACATGAAGCCATTACCTAAAGTTTGAAATGGGGGGTGTGTGTGTGTGTGTGTGTGTGTGTGTGTGTGTGTGTGTGTGTAGGTAGGGGAGGTGTTTAGGGACAGAACTTCCAGAATAAATGGATTAGTCTGATGGGAGATCTCAGCAATTTTTTCCCCAAGGAAACTGCAATTCAAACTCACAAAACCCACCCAGAATCCTTTCTGCCTCAGTATAGGCAGCAATATCCTTACCAGCTAAGAGGTTCTACTTAGAATTTCTTTGTTAGCAATTTGTTTTTAGGGTCAAAAAACACTCACTTAACCTTTCAATCCTCTCTATCTTTCCTCCCTTTCACACCAAACTCCAAGAAAAAGTAGATACACTTGTTGCCTTCACTTCCTCATCTTGATTTCATGTGCAACTACTTGAAATATGTCTTCTGACTTCATTACACAATTGAAACTATTTTCTCTCAAGTTACTAATGATCTCAATTGTCAAATGTGATGGCTTGACAATCATATCTGTGGATTTTTTTCAATATCCAAGGATATGTAGTTCATCTGGGCCAGAGGATTTGACTTAATCAGAGGCAGCTCTCTTTTCATCTCCTCACCCATTTTAGGTATCAATTTCCTATAAGTCTTTTTTGTTTTGCTATTTCCATTGAAAAAGTCCCTGTCCCTTAAGAGAAAAAAACAGAAAGAAATAAAATCAGAATTGAGCAGACTTGCCTTCTCTCAAATGGTTATCTTCATACTCATTCACCTCAAAAAAGGTCTTGTCTTTTCTTTGATTCTCCTTTTTCTCTCAAAAGAAGAAACAAATGCCTTTTTCTTGTTCTTTCTTAATAGGCTCAGCTCATTCTGAGCTTTAGCACCCTTGACACAATTTTATAGGATTGTAGCACATTCTATCTTCATTTTTTGGTTTTGCTTCCATATTCTGGACATTTCTTTTGAAAAATTTAAGAGTAGCCCTCTGTATCTATATTGGTCTCTTCAGACAAATCCTATTTTCCCCCCTCAATGAATTGTTTCTCCTTTTGTCTTCAGAATTTCATTCCTGAAGAGCTGTCATACCTCCAGGTCTGACTCCCCTTGAAACATTTTAGTCTTTGGAATACTGTTTTTACATTGAACTCCTTGAAATTTGCTTTCTTAAAGCCTGGAGTCCAGGTCAGATTCTTCTTGATTTTCTCTTCTTCCCTGTCACAAACTCTAGGAGGCAGTGATCACTTTTCCCTAAAAGTTCCCATCAATTCTACCCCTAATACCTAGTTTCCTCCTGCTAGTGAATTGAGATCCAACATAGAATTTTCCCTTGCTGGTTCCTCCATCTTTTGGAGGATGAAACTATCTTTAAGATTGGGGGTGGGGGGAGAAGTAGATGTAAAAAGACACACAGAGAGAGGCAGAGACAGAGAAAGAAAGAGACAGAGACAGAGAGGGAAAGAGGTGGGGAGAAAGAAGAAAAGAGGGAGAGAAAGCAAGATAAAAGAGGAGGGGGAGAGAGAGAAAGGGAGAGAGTGGGAGAGGGAAGGGGAAGAGAGAAGGGAGGAGAGAAAGGGAGAAGGGAAGGGGGGGGGGAAGAACACTCCAGCAGATATCTAGATAACTGAAGCTTCATATCATGCTTCTGTGCCAGGCTTGTGAACTGTTTCCCAAACTTCTTATCTAGTTCCTTTTTCAGTTCAGGCAACCTATAGTTTGCTTCAGTGATATCATCACCTGTTTTTTCCTTCTTTGATCTTTACCCATGTATTCTCTGTTATACTTCTTCCTTCTGGTTCCTCCATTTCCAGACTTTATACCTTTTTTTAAAAAATTTAATTATTTAGAATATTTTTCCATGGTTACATGATTCATGTTCTTTCCCTCTCCTCCTCCCACTCCCCTCCCATAGCCAATGAGCAATTCCACTGGGTTTTACATGTATCATTGATCAAGACCTATTTCCATATTATTAATATTTGCATTAGGGTGATCTTTTAGAGTCTACATTCCCAATCATATCTCCATCTACCCATGTGATCCAGCAGTTGTTTTTCTTTTGTGTTTATACTCCCACAGTTCTTTCTTTGGATTATACCTTCTTCTTCTTCTTCTTCTTCTTTTTTTAAACCCTTACCTTCTGTCTTGGAGCCAATCCTGTGTATTGGCTTCAAGGCAGAAGAGTGGAAAGGGTAGGCAATGGGGGTCAAGTGACTTGCCCAGGGTCACACAGCTTGGAAGTGTCTGTGGATTATACCTTCTTAATATACCACGCTTCCATTTCTTCTCGTACATATCCTGTTGTTTTTAGTAAGATGTACCCATTCCAAGCCATTGTTTAATCATGTGTTTCATCTCACCAAGTCTCAGTGATCCCTGTGAGGCCAAATTTGCCTTTGTGTATTAGGACTTGGGAGTTCCTCTTGCTTGTTGCCCAAACTTTGGGCATTTAGATACTTGAGTCAATGGATTTAAATACCTCATCCTTTCTTGGATTTTGTCTCTTGTGAATTTAGGTGTGACCCAGTTGCTATTCATCTTCCTTCTTTGTGCTATTCTCTATAGTATTTACTGTGAAGCATACACAGTCATCTCCCTTCTTCATTCTTTTTACTTTAAAGTCTTTTTGGGTTCAATTACAAGACACCTGACAAATACAGACATCAACCTTTGTTTAGTGCACTTCGTCTCTGGCTAGAAATATCTCCTTTTTATATTATAAATCATGATCCAAAAATACAAATCTTCTCAGACACCACCTTCTCAACCAGCTGTTCACTTCTCAAATTAACTTTTCTCTTCTGTATTCACCACCTTCAATGAACAAAGTGAAGAAAACAACCTAGGTTTTTAGAGTCTGTGGTTTCTTGTTCAAGTCTACAATACTTTTAAATTCCTTCTGGCAATGTCATTTCTGCCCCCTCAGATCACCAGAAGTGGGTAGTTGCCATCCATTTTAAGTTTTGGAAGTTCTTTATTATTTCTTGGATGCATGCCCAAGAAAGAAAAGAGGGGTTCTGTTCTCACTGGGTCAACAAATAACTGCCTGAGAGTCATTATTATCACTTTTAGCAAGCTTTTATTGAGTGTTTACTATGTTCCAGGTGTGCAAAGCACTGATGATCCAAGACAAAAAACGTGGTCCTTTGCCCTTAGAGAGGTTGAATTCTAATGGGAAAAAATAATATGCAAACAACTAGGTAAGATCTTCAACAGAGTGAATGGGAGGCAATCTATTACCAGTAAATGTGTCACAGGCAGAGGAAGGGGCCTCCATTTGAGCTGAGTCTTGAAGGAAGTCAGGGGGCAGAGGTGAGGAGGGAGAACATTCCAGGCAGGGGATCAAAACCAGGAAAAGGCATTGAGTCAAGAATTAGTGTTGTCACATGCAAGGAACAGTGTGTAGTATGTGGAGGGGAGTCAAGTGAATAAGACTGTAAAGGTAAGAAAGGGCCAGGCTGTGAAGGGCTTTAAAAGCCAAAAAAGATTTTATGTTGGACTCTGGAAGTAAAAGGGAGTCACGGGAGTGTATTGAGTAACATAGTTAAACTTGCGCTTTAGGAAGGTCAGGCTGACAGTTGGGTGGAAAATAGACTGGAGCAGAGAGAAACTGAGTCAGACTATTGCAATAGTCCAGGTGTGAGGTGATGAGGGGCTATATCAAGGTGGCAGTTGTGTGAGTGGAGAGAAGGGGTGTAAATGAAAGGTATTGTGAAGGTAGAAACTATAAGAATAGACTGGATTTATGGGGAATCATCAACTACCACAACTTTCTCTTCTTTTCTTGTCTTCCTTGTTGTATGATCTCTCACCTGATGGTTTATAGCATTCTCTCTTTTAAAATTTTATTTATTTATTTTAAAACCCTTACCTACCATCTTAGAATCAATGCTGTGTACTAGTTACAAGGCAGAAGAGTGGTAAGGTTTAGGCAATGGGAATTATGAGACTTGGCCAGTCACACTGCTAGGAAGTGTCTAAGGCCAAATTTGAATCTAGGACCTCGTTTCTAGACCTGGCTCTCTATCCATTAAGCCACTTACCTGCCCTGGTTTATATTCTTGGGAAGCAAGCAGTCCTTTCTTCCTCAGAGTACCCAGGTCTTTCCTGTTCAGGAAGAGCTGCCAATCATGATTTTAAGCTAATTAGACGGATACTTTTTTCATTTTCTCCTCTCTGTACCTCTTTTATTCTCTATCATCTTATCAAGGGCTAACTCTCCCTCCTCCAACTCAGAACTCCCTTTTCTCACTGTGACCGTCTGTTTACTTTGGAAAGCTTTGAGCTTCCTTTTAGTCTGTCCTTCTCCAGGACAGAGACCAGCCTGTACTCTGAACATAAATTAAAAGTCACTCCATCCTTCTTGAGCTTTCTGTAGTATCTAATATCTGCCACTTGCTATGTTAATTAATCATTCAAGCAAGCATTTCTCAAGTGCCTGTTATGCCAGTCTCTGACAATGCAAAGAAAAAAGTTCTATCATCCCCGTCCTTAAGGACTTTATGTTTTAATTAGGAAGCCAAGATGTATATATATAGAGAGGTATATACAAAATACACATGCAGAAGATAACAGGTAACCTTGGAGGAGGAGGAATCTATAGCTGGGGTACCAGGAAAGGCATCAAGTAGAAGGAAATCACGTCTTTAAGGAAGTCAAGAATTTAAACACATGGGAGGAAAAAGCCAAGGGTATTCCCTCTAGGAAACATTCTCCCCTCTGGGTTTTCATGATCCTGATCTTTTGTGTGTTTGGAATTCAGGGAGGTGCCATTTAAAAGTATCTTACAAACTTCCTGTGGACATGTGGGGACTTTGAGACTACATTCCCCGCGATCCAATGGGTTTCCGGTTTTTGGACGTGGGGACGTCTCTGACATCCCCAAATGTATAGGGCAGCTTAAATTCGGAGGGTGGTCTGGAGACGGCCTCTTGGTTACCTGAGTGGGCTGGCTGGCGTATGAGAGAGACAGGATGGGCACTGGCGGTAAATTTTAAAGATAGTCAGGCATGGGCATATATATTTTACCAACATGGCCATGGCAATTAAAATATTAATTTCTCTTATAATATCAGTCTTTATCATTTTTAATTGTAACACTTTCTGGGTCCTCTTACCTGTCTACCTGCTCCTTCTCAGTCTCTTTTTGATGAGTCACCATCATCCATATCCCATACCCTTACTATGGATGTAGTATCATCTCTATTCAGATGTCTCCCAATATAGTATGATAGTGGTTGGGACTCTGGGCCTGGAGTCAGGAAGACCTCAGTTCAGATCCAGTCTCAGAAAGTAGCTGTATGACCTTAGGCAAGTCATTTAACTTCTCTGCTTCAGTTTCCTCAATTGTAAAACAGAGATAGCAATAGCATTTACTTCCCAAGGTTGCTGTGAGGATCAAATGAAATATTTGTAAATTGCTTAGCACAGTGCCTGGCCCATAGTGGATGTTCTGTAACTGTGAGCTGCTATTATTAAATGGTAGCTACCATTGTTAAATCAACACATTTAGCCCTACACATCCACCTGATGATCTGCCCTGCATCATCAAATGCCCATTGAGTACTTCAAATTGTGGATGTCCCTCAGACATCTCAAACTCCACATCTCCAAAACTGAATTAATTATTTCCCCCCAAACCCTACTTCTCTTCTGAATTTCCTGCTTTCCCTCTTCCTTCCTTCCTTCCTTCCTTCCTTCCTTCCTTCCTTCCTTCCTCCCTCCCTCCCTCCCT
>NC_058131.1:234533918-234572712 GCF_016433145.1 Gracilinanus agilis | reverse complement strand
CTCTCTCTCTCTCTCTCTCTCTCTCTCTCTCTCTCTCTCTCTCTCTCTCTCTCTCTCTCTCTCTTTCTTTCTTTCTCCCTTACTTTTCATCTTAGAATCGATACTAAGTAATCAGTTCCAAGGCAGAAGGATGGTGAGGACTGGACCACTGGGGTTAGGTGACTTGCCCAGGGTCATACAACTAGAAAGTGTCTGAGCCAACATTTGAACCCAGGACCTGCCATTTCTAGGTCCAGCTCTCTATCTACTGAGCCACTTGGTTACCTACCCCTACCCCAACTCCCCACCCAATTTCTTTCATGGGCAACACTAACCTTTTAGCCACACAGGATAGAAACCTCAGAGTCCTATTAAACTCTACTCTGTCTTACTGTAGATATTCAATAATTTACCAGACAGTTAGCTTTGTTTCCACAACATCCCTACTTGCTACCAGGCCATCCCTCATCCTGGTGGAGGACCTCATAGCCTCTCTTGCTCTATGGTATTAGCTTTCTAATTGGTTTTCCTGCCTCAAATATCTCTCGACTTGATTCATCCTCAATACCGGCACAGAGGCCCTTCCTGAAGCACCAATCTGATCCACACTTGCTCACTAAATCCCAGCAGCCCCTGGAATTTTGCCTCTAGGATCCAACAGAAACTCCTCCTTGGGGCTGGAAGGCCCTGGGTGAGCCGGCTCCACATCCTGCAGTGCGGGCTTTTTCACGCTTCCTCACCCAGGACATGCTGTCTCCGGTTTCCTTACCTCTGGCTAGGCCGTCTCCTCCCACTGCCCTTCCTCCCAGAATCCCTTGTATCCTTTCAAGTCAATTCAAAGGCACCTTTCCTGACCCAAGGAGCAGTCAGGACCTCCTCCTTACAATGACCTTGTCTTTATTTTGTATGTTTTTATTATATGTACACATGCTGTTTTTCTGTACGGTAGCACATAAGCTCCTTGAGAGCAAGTGCTGCTTCATTTTTGCCTTTTAATGTCTAGGGCCTCACACAGTGCCTAGGCACAAAAGAGGCTCTTGAGAAGTATTTGTTGTTTGATTGTTTTTACTGGTTGTCCTATAGGTTAAAAAAATAGAAATTTATAGTAGAATCTATCTGCTGTGGATTTAAAAATATTATTGGAAAATGTAAAACTACTAAGATGCAAAGATATTAAAGACACCAATTAGAGGGGCAGCCAAGTAGCTCAGTGGATAGAGAACCAAGCCTAGAATCAGGAGGTCCTGAGTTCAAATTTGACCTCAGACACTTCCTAGCCATGTGATCCTGAGCAAGTTACTTAATCTCAACTGCCTAGCCCTTACTGTCCTTCTGCCTTGGAACCCACACTTATAATCAATTTGAAGATAGAAGTTAACAGTTTAAAAAAAAATCTCAATTAGAAATAGAACTACCACTTAGAACCTTTTTAGGATGACATGATTCCTTTGAGGCAGGGCTTCTCTGGATACTCATATACTGTGTAGATGGGCTGGACAATGAGAAGGATAGGATTAGGGGACAGGGTGCCAGTCTATGTATATTAGGCTGCAGCATGACCTCAGGAAAAAAGATCTGAACATTTAGAATACACATCTCCTTAAGAGGTGTGCAGTAAGAGCCTATCTAAATCATTTTCCTCACAAATATACTGTTTATTAAAGTGCATACAGTTCTCTTTTAAGCATCTTGTATCTTCAAGCCTGGGAATGGAGAGTGATGGGAGGCCCTGGAGGAGTATTTGGACTTTGAAGAATGAGGAAGGGCCTGAGCTCAGAGTTGTGGGTCACACACAAGTTACAACTGTATTTACTTTTTATTACTATTTTTAAAAAGTCCTTACCTTCTGCCTCGGAATCGATACTAAATATTGGTTACAAGGCAGAAGAGTGATAAGGGTTAGGCAATTAGGGTTAAGTGACCTGCCCAGGGTCATACAGCTAAGAATTGTCTGAGCCAAATTTGAACCCAGGACCCCTTGTGTTCAGGCCTGGCTCTCTAACCACTGACCCACCTAGTTGCCCCTGTATTTACTTATTAATATACATCTTATATCTCCTCCTCCTTTGCCTCCAATTAGAATATAAGTTCTTAGAGGGCCCAGACTGTTTCATTTTTGTCTTTGAGTTCTCAGTGCTTTGAACATAATGGTGCTTGATACATGTTTTCTGAGTTATACTGAATTAAATACAAGCAGACTATATATCAATAAAAGCAGAATATGCCTTTGAAATGAAAATTAGGATTCTTTAGAGGGGTGATTTTTATTGTGCTAGATGACAATTTTTTTCCCTGTGGGAGAATATCTATAAAATTATAATGGAAATCAGCAGGAGAAATGATTTATTATATTCTCTTGGAACAGGAAGAAACATAATCCAATTTCTTCATGTTCTAGATGAGGAAATTGAGGCTCAAGGAGTTTAAAGTTGAGTTGTTTATAGTCACATAGCTTGCTAGTACAAATGAAAGTCAATATGTACTTCTCTTGGAAAGCTGTCCACTGGAGAAAATCCACAAGATTTCCACACTATTAAAAGGATAAAAATGCCTTTTTGCATCTAGTACATACCAGATGATTTTGTGATATAACTTAACTCTATTGCCTCCACAGATCACAGGAAGAGGATGAAATCTGATTCTGCATCTAGAATCCATCCCCTTCCTTCTAACAGGGCGTTTCCCCCCTTTCTTTAATTATACCCTTTTGGGCCTTGGGAGAAGGGGTTGTAACATGTGTTCTTGGCACTTAAGCCATTCAGACTGGTGGCATTTACAAATAATGGTGGCTGCATTCACAGAGTGGGCACATATGGCCCTGTGACTGCTTTTCAGGCTCTATTAGAGCAATCGACTGACCTAAAAGGATCTGGTCCAGGTTACCCCATTGAGGATGAGGATGTGTCACTTCTCCTAATATATAAAAAATTCACTCCAGACCACAAGGCATTTGCTTTTGAATAGTAACTGGGGCCAACTTTCTAAATGGTAAATAGGGAGACAGCGGGAAGATCTGAGCACATCTTCTGTCCTCAGAATGTTCTCGTGCTCATTGCACGTGGTGCTATCACGAAGCAAAGCTTTCAGAGTCCCTTGTGGCTCCAGATTCTGACAGGAGCCAAAGACACGTTACAGGCCTAGGTTCCCCTCACTGTGACTTTAAACTGGTTAAAAGGTAACCAACTGCTGGACAACCATCAGAGGCCTCGACCAAGCCAGGGTCTGTGTGAAGGGTCATTATTTGGCTTCAAACAAGACATACTGCTTTTGAGCTGACATTTTAGGACTCTCTTCAGTGAGGTCCTTGGGGTGGGGAAGCAGAACCATTCTCATTTTTCTGATGAACTCTTCTAGCAGAGCAAAGGGAAGCTAAAGAGGAGGCAAAAAGGCTTTGAGATCACCGCCACAGCCCCTGGCAATGATTTCAGACCAGGGCCCCATTCCCACAGTAAAATTCAGGGTATTTGATGTCCAGGATGATGGTGTAACTGAAAGAGTGCTAGACTTAGAATTGGAATAGGGCCTGACTTCTGCCTCTCAGGGTTGCTAGCTATAGGACCATGGATAAATCACTTACTCTGAGCCCTAGCTTTCACCATGAGGTAAGAAGAAGACGTTGTCGGGCAGGTGTTTTCAGTTGCATCTGACTTTTCATGAGGGGTTGGCCACTTCCGGATCTAGCTTATTTTACAGATGGGAAACAGAGAGTGTCTGAAGTCAAATTTGAACTCAAGAAGAGTTCCCTGCCTCCAGGCCAGTGCTCTATCCAGCATACCACCTAGCTGTCCATTAAAATCCCATCTTTCCTTTAAATTCCAACTCAAGTCTCCTCTCCCCAAAGCCTTCTCCTAAGTCTGCATTCTATCCCTTATGATCTGCAGTAGACATTCTTTACATTGAATCATACAGGGACTTATTTTTGGTTGAACTGTTTTACTTGCATATAGTCTTCTCCCCTTGCTAGATTATAAACCCTTTCAGGGCAACTCCTAGGATGTTCGGCCCTTGAGTCACTCCCACACTTACGGAACTGAATGATTAGAGTCTGCATTTGGATCACTACCTTGAAACAACCTCAGTTAATCACCATTGGTCCCTATTCCCCACAGGTGTCTCTTGGAAGGGGGAGAGGGAAGCCAAGCAGGATAGTGGCCCCCAAAGAGAATCTGGGAGTGCCTGAATGTCAGTGTCCTTCTGTAGACCTTAATGGTTTGGGACAGGCAGGACTTTGGAGCTAAGGGCATAAGTGAAAGCTACTCTGGGATTGTTGACACTTTGAGCATGGTGCCCAGTATATGTGGGCAAAGGGAGGCCATTCAAGTGCCAGGAGAGTCTTTCCTTATCCCAGGTGCTGGTTTAAAAAGGCCCAATTCCTGTAGTTTATTTTATCCCCCCCCCAAATAAAGTGGGACCTCAATAAGCCCTCTCCTAATCAGTTTCCTAATATGTCTAACCTAAGGTAGCCTCTTTTTTTTAATTTTAATTTTGAATATTTTCCCATAGTTACATATTTCATGTTCTTTCCCTCTCCTCCAAACCTCCCTAACCCCCCTTAGCCGATGCACAATTCCACTGGGTTTTACATGTATCATTGATCAAGACCTAATTCCATTATTATTGATAGCTAGACTACAGTATTTGTTTAGTGTCTACATCCCCAATAATATCCCCATCAGCCCATGTATTCAAGCAGTTGTTTTTCTTCTGTGTTTCCCCTCCCACAGCTCTTCCTCTGAATGTGGCTAGTTTCCTTTCTCAAAGCTCAGCCTTGCTCTGGATCCTTAAATTGCTGCTAGTAGAGAAGTCCGTTATGTTTGATTTTACCACAGTGTATCAGTCTCTATGTACAATGTTCTTCTGGATCTGCTCCTTTAATTATGCATCAATTCCTGGAGGTCATTCCAGTTCACATGGAATTCCACCAGTTCTTTATTCCTTTGAGCACAATAGTATTCCATCACCAACAGATACCATAATTTGTCCAGCCATTCCCCAATCGAAGGGCATTCTCTCATTTTCCAAATTTTTGCCACCTCAAAGAGTGCGGCTATAAATATTTTTGTAGAAGTCTTTTTCCTTATTATCTCTTTGGGGTATAATCTAAGGTAGCCTCTTATTTCACTCCAAATAAAGTATTAACTAGTATTTTATTAGAATAAGGGCCAGGTTGGTCTTTCTTTACATTGTCCATGAAGAAGGATTTTGTTAAGTAATAATTTATATTTCCTATTTGATGCATCTCTCCCTTCACACTCACCTCCAGGGTGAATTTTATGATTTGCCATAAGATGAAAAGAACTGAATATGATAGATGAGTTGTGATCAGCATTACTGAAGTATACTGTATATAAGTATATCTGAGTATACTTAATGTTTATTTAATGTCAAGAGTATAAATAACTATAGGCAGAACACATAAAATAATATAACTGAAAACTTTTCCTAAGAAGTTAGTATTTAGAAGCATTAATCTACAGATAAATAATATACTAATTATAAACCATTCTTATCTAGTCATTAAAGCAATTCTCTCAAGGTCAATAGCTTAGTTCAGATTACATTATGAACTTAAAAGTAATAAAAGTATTTATTTTAAAATATCCTTAGCTTCACATTTTCACTAATTTAGATGGGAATTTCCACTAAAAATGAGGTTTTTGCTAAATCCAGGATGCAGAAGCAGTGATTAAAATTTAGCCCTGCTCCAACATCACAATCGGCTATGGGAAGATGAGAGAGTTCTAAGTGGTCCATAATTCTTACCTTCAGCAACTTCATGAGCCCTTCTAGCTGCACCATCAGCTCTCTCCTGCTTTCCTGAAGTGCAGACATTCTCTGTTCCAATTCATCCTTCCTCTGCCTATCCAAGAGGGAAAGAACTATCAGAAGAGAAACTTTAGAGAAGAGGATTCCCAGAAAAGAATAATTCCTGTTTCATCCCCATGCAAAAATTTTCATTTTGAATAACTTTATAAAATTCGTTTTTTGACACTGGATAAAAACTGCATTGGGGAAATTGAAATTTAGAACTCAGAATCATAGCATTTTAGAGCTGATGGGGACCCTCCTCAGAGGCCATCTAGTCCAGCTCCAATCTCAGTAAGAATTCTTGCCATTGGTCCTCAGATCTTTGTCTGGCAAGAAAGAAGCTGCTCCCTCAGAAGAAGCTGATTTCACTTTAGGAAAGTTCTAATTGTTGGGAAATATTTCCTGACATCAATTTTTTGCTTACTGCTCCTGCTTCTTCCTCCTGGGGCAGAACGGTTCAAGTCTAATCCCTCTTTCACACAAAAGCTATCCAAATACTTGTATATAGCTAGGACATCTATTCTCTCCAGGTTAGCTACATTCAGTTCCTTCAACAGATTCTCATGTCACAGAGACTCAAAGCCTTCAACCTTCCTGGTTATCATCTACTGGACACTCTAATTTAGTAATATCCTCCTTAAATTGTAACACCAAGAACTGAACACAATGCATGAGATATGATCTGACCAGAGCAAAGTATAACAGAGCCATCATGTCTGATTCCCTGCCTTTCTTTGAGCCTAAGATCCCCTCCTTTTTTTTTTTCCTTTGTGCCAAATTATTCTGCTAATTCATATCGAGTTCTTGGTTTATTATAAATACTAGGTCTTTTTCTGACAACTACTTTCTAATCATCCCTTCCCCATCTTATGCTTGCAAAGATGATTTTTAAAATCCAAATTTAAGATTGTACACTAGTCTTAAATAAATTTCATCTTACTGACTTTTGTACAAAACTCTAATTTGTCAATATCTTTTCTACATCATGACTGTCATCCAGGGAGTTGGCTATCCCTGCCAGCTTTGTGTCATCTACAAACTTGATAAGAATGCCATCTGTACCATTTATTCATGCCATTGATAAAAATGTTACACAGAAAGAAAGGGCCAAGCAGAGATTCCCAGGGCACTCCATTCTAGCCTTTCTGCCAAATTAACATCGAATCATTCAGATTTTCAAAAAGTTCAGACAATTCTAAATCTATCTAAGTGTGTCATCATCTAGTCCACTTTTCTCCATCTTTTCCATATGAATAGTATAAGAACTTTTATCAAATATCTCACCAAAATCCAGGCAAATTTTATGGTATTGCCCTGATCTACCAAATTAGAATCTCTGATAAAAAGGAAATGATGTTAGTTTGACATGACCTGGTCTTTCCTTTAAGACAACTATTAATGTCTTGTTTTTACATCATCTTCAATTCCAAATATATTACTCTTCATTATCTGAATAATGAGTCATTCTTCATAATTGAGAAAAAGAACAGGGAGAAAAAAAAGCATTTCAGCTAAACTATCCAATACAGACTAAGTTGGACAGGATAGGCAATGTTTTCACATTCATATTTTCCCACCTCTTCAAAGAAGGGAGGGGAGGAACACTCTCAATTCTTCTCTTGGGCTAGGTTTGGTCATTATCTTTACAAATTATACCAGCCTTGGCCTTAAGTACACCCATTTTTTCTTTTTTGAAGATGTGGGGGGTTATACATGTGGGACACAGCACATGCTGCCAGACCTGGCTGATGAATTATTGGATGGTTTTGCTGAAATTCTTTCTCCCTCTTTGTTTTTTATTCTTTGCTATAAGAGATAGCTTTCTAGGTATACAAGAGGGAAGTGATATGTTAAAAAATTAGGGTTATATGTCTTTGAAAGTTGGCTATTTGTATAATACTGTTACAGCATCAATGGTTTTGGTTCTGTTTATTTCACTCTATATTGTTCCTATCACTTTTCCCAAGCTTCTCGATATGTCTAATATTTAATATTTCAAATGTCACAAAATTATTCTATTATACTCAAATATTACAATTTATTTAGATGCTCCCCCAACTGATAGACATCTACTTTATTTCCAGTTCTTTGATATCACAAAAAGTATTGTTCGATGTATTTTGGTGTCAATAGGGCCTTACTGATAGGCAGGCAGGCAAGCCAGACTAACTAAAATAACAAGGAAGCCTGAGGGAGAGAGCATATTTCTGCCAAAGTCAAACCACTTAAAACTATTTCAAATACCGCCCCGTCCCACCCCCTCAGATCTTGATGGAGATCATCTAGGTCCTAGAGCCCAGGGATCCTTGGAATAACAGCGGGTCCATATCATCAGGCCTGCTTCCTGCTTAGCCCTCTGTACTGTCTCCGAGCCCCATGGTACATGGCCCACGTTCATACAGCAGCAGTAGTCTTAGGACACGATCATGTGGCATGACATGGCTTGTTTTCCTTCTGCCTAAATAAACCTGCCCTTATGTTCGAAAGGTTTTCAATGTCTCCCTTACACATTTCTCTGCCCTGAGACACCATTCACTCTCCCCTAGCTGAAGCCTTTCTTCTCTTGGCAAAAATTACAAGTAGAACAGAGAGCTCTTTGAGAAAGGAGAGGAACTGTACATAAGTCTGTAACAAGAAGTTAGCATCCTCTGGTTCCACGGAGTCCAGCCTGCCTTCCCACTTCTGTACAAAGGCAAGGTGCCCTAGTGCACAGAAACTCTGGGAGACAGGCCTGACTTTGTACATACGCAGTGTGAGAGGAAACAGAAAGCACCATTAGTTCATAATATTAGTAGATAATCATCAGGGGGAGCATTTGCCCAGAATGGCCCAACATAACAATAACAAATATTAGCTGCCCCACATCTGTCTTCCTCCTTTTTGATCTCTAAACCAAGAGTATAGAAATTTGGGGGCAATTTTATGTGTGTGATATCCAGGACTTTTGGGTGCTAAAATCTTTAGAATAAGACATTTGTACATGTTCCTTTAGGGATTCCAGGACTGCTAATGAGCTCTACATGATTCTATACAGCTTGAGGTCTCATTTGATCTCTCTCTCTCTTGATTAATTGTATCAACAGGCACCATCTGGGTAAAAAAAACATAGTGTTATTCTCAGAAAGAGATGCAAAAGTTAAAGAATGAACTCTTCTCTCTTTCTTAAAACCCTTACCTTCTTTTAGAACCATTTGTTCTAAGGCAGAAGAGTGGTAAGGGCTAGGAATGGGGGGTTAAGTGACTTGGCCAGGGTCATACAGATAGAAAGTGTTGGAGGCCAGATTTTAACTCAGGATCCTGTCTCCAGGCCTGGTTCTCTATCCACTGAGCCACATGGTTGCTCTCCATTCTCTTTCTTACTAGAGAAGAACTTGGGTTCACAGACAGTTCTGCTTCTTATTATCTGAGTGATCTTTTACAAGTCATCGAACCTTCATGGTCCTAAGTTCCCTCATGTATAAAATGGGGAATCACACTAAATGATTACTAAGTTCTTTATAGCACTAAATCATATGCTCCTAATCAATCAACAAGCATTTCTTAAGCTCTCACTCTGTGCCAGACATTGTGCTAACTACTGAGGACACAAAGAAAAAGGGAAAAAAGTTTCTGTTCTCAAGAAACTTACATTTTAATGGGTCTAACAACACACATAAATCAAAATATATAAGATAAATAGATACAGAATAGATGGAAGATAATCTTAGAGGGGATGGCCCTAGAAGAAAAATCCTCCTGGAGGAGGTAGCATTTGAGCTGAGTTTTAAGAAAGTTAAGGATTCCAGGAGTCCCAAGTTGAGAGGGAGAGCGTTCCAGGCATGAGGAACAGCTAGCACAAAGGCTTGGAGAAGGGAGATGGCATGTTGTATTTAAGAGATAGTAAGCAGATCAGTGTCTGCAGGAAAACAGAATGTAAGAAAGGTTTTGGGGAAAAGAATGAGTTCTGTTTTGGACAGGCTGAGTTTGAGAATCCAACATATTCTAATTTAAAATGTCTATCAGGCAAGGGGCAGGTGCTCTGCACAGAGACTAGAGCTGGATAAACAGACATGGAATCACGTGCACAGCTGATATTGCAACCCTTAGGAGCAGATGAGATTTTTAAGTGAGAAGAGGATCCACAACAATTCACATTTATAGATGGTCTAAAAACCTTACAGTTCTTCTAACCTTGTGCTCCCCTTTCTGCCATTCTGGCACCATCACTACAGAAGAAGGGGGTCACACAGGACTAAGAGTGATTTTATATTTTTGTTTTATGGGTTGTCATAGCTTAAGAATTCATCCCTCAGTGGCCAGTGTAACACTGATGAGTCTTTCCTCTCCATATTTAGTGAGGCCAGTCCTTGAAAGTTAGGCACAGTCTGATGCTCAAACCATGGCAACATGACTGGATCTGCTGGAGCTTATGCTCTGCAAACAACCTTTAAGAACCCATGTGGCAAAAGAGGAGGACTTTGTGGAGGTTTATAAAATGAGAACTTTAAGGGACAGCTAGGTGTCTTAGTGGATTGAAAACAAAGCCTAGAGATGCGAGGTCCTGGGTTCAAATTTTGATTCAAACACTTCCTTGCTGTGTGATTCTGGCCAAGTCACTTAATCCCCATGGTCTAACCCTTCCTGCTATTTTGTCTTGGAACCAAAATACAGTATTTATTCTAAGACAGAAGGTAAAGATAAAAAAAAAAGAAAACTACAAAATTCTTTTGCTTCTATATTAATATGGAGTACAACTGATAAGAAGTTACAAGTGACCCAAAGGGGAGTGGGGAGAGACATACCGAGTAGCCACAAGTAGGCTAAAGCATTTTTCCAATGATGATTTATGGGAAAGAAATAATGTTTAAGATATTGTCAAAGATTTACAAGGGGGTATAAAAGAATTGGAGATAGCCTGGTTACATGGGCTGTAACAGGAAAATGGGTAACCAAACCAACGTAGAGCTCAAATGCTTCCCTCATACCCAAGGAATATAAAATGACTTAGAAGTCCTTCATTGCATCAAGTAGATCCTTGGTAGATGATCTATGAAAGACCATGGATAAGAACTACAGAAAATGAGATACCATGAATGGGTTACAATCCATACTAAAGAAGAGAATACTAATATTGAGTGGATTACAGAGCCATTGAAGTAAAATGTTAAAAGTAAAGATAATGAAGTATATATCTCAAGTTGCTTCTTTTGTTGCAAAAAAGCCTCCTCTATTAGGCACTGAGAATCCATCCTATTGTTTCTGTCTTCCAAGAGCTAAAATAGTTTGAAAAGCAGATTTGACCACACAAAGAGATAGTAAGGAGGGCTGCTTCTTACCTAAGTAGCCGCAGCTCTGCTAAGAGTGTGGGGTTCTGCTGAGCCTTCTCAGGGGTTGGCTGAGAAGCTTGCTCATGCTCCAAGCGGAGGCGCTGAATCTCTTGAAGGATTTCTCTAGAAAGAAAGAAGGAAAAATGGGGAATATGAATCAAGATAAAAATAACAACTATTTAAAAAATAAAATTTTCTAGGCTCCAAAGCTTTATTTTGCTTCATTTAAAGTTTTTCAGAATTGATGCTATCTACCAAAGCACCCTTTCAGACCTCCTTCCCTCTCAACACACTCTTCTTAATGTTGTATGGTCCAATATGAAATACAAAATTTAAAAAAACCTTCTGAAATAAAATTTAAATTAACTTTTTAAAAAAGACAAAACCCCATGGCAATAGCTAAAATTAAGAGAAATACTCTTGCACAGGATTTAAAAAAGTTTAGAATAAAAGCAACTGGGAAATGTTAATCTAGGTAAAATAAAGAGAACTCTTTATAGTTCTGTAATGAGAATTTTGAAAAAACTCTTATACCATTCATCTCCTAGGAGTGTAGTCTATGGTAATCCTCTGTTTCTAATAGCTACAATCCATTTTTTCCCAGTCAGAGTGACAGATTCATTGTCTCATCTTCAAAAGCCCTAAGCCGGTGTCCTGGTTCCTTTCTCTTCTAAGCAGGGCAGTAAGTTGCCTGTTCTATCAATATTTTAACTAGATCTTAACTAATTTTACTTATGATGCTCTTTAGGTTTCCTCTTGGTAAGTAGTTGGTTATAAGTAATATTGTTGGTTGGGTCAGACTAATCTACACATGAGAAATTAGCTGGATAAAATAGTGAACAAAAAAAAGCAAGAGTGGGAGGCTGAGAAGAATAACTAGAGGCCGCAATGGATGGCACTGCAGAAGTGAAACTTGACTTGGACAGAAAGACATTAATATACAATGAGTTAATTTCATGAAGAAAAATGCAAGCTAACAACTGTTTTTTGAATGGCTGTTTGGGGCCCTTCCTCAAGTAAGCAGTGTCCTAGGAGTGCTTTCTTCCTTAGTGATGGGCATCAGCTGCCCTATAGGGCTGGGCCAGACCTGTCACGGTGCAATCTACAAAGCAGTGGCTTGTTTGCAATGAACAGATTTACCTGTTTTTGTTTTCCAGTTCTGCAATAAGCTGCCTTTGCTGTTTGTTCGCATCAAAGTTAAAGCTGAGGTCAGTTGGGGGACGGGTCTGGAATGAAGAAGGGAGCAGAAGATTGTGAAATAGGGCACTAAAAATTCCATATCTTATATTTTCCTTTAATGGATTTTTGCTTTGTATAGATCAAGAGGAAGGTGGGACCCGAGTTTGAATCCTGCCCCTGACATTTAACTAGCTGAAGGAACCCAGACAAATCACTTAACTTCAAACAGCATATATTTTCTGATAGGTAATGCGGCGATAAATAATACACTTACAATTCCTATGTCACAGGGTTGTTGTATGTGTAACTCATGACTCAGAATCAAAGTTCTGGATTAATCAGATTGGGTCCAAGTACAAAAGCTTCTGAACAACTTGATGATTTAGGCCCCAACCCAGGATTTCTCTTAGGAACATCAAATATAGCTCAAGTCTAGGCTTCCCTTCCTTTCAAATTCATCAGCTAGTAAAATACTGAAGAGAGGATAGGTTTTATTTGTAAATCCAAAAGGCATATACTTAGCCCAGGGAAAGTCAAGAAAAAAAACTTTTCTTCAAAGAAGTTCTTAAATTGAAGTCCATAAACACACACACACACACACACACACACACACACACACACACACACATGAGAGGCAGAGCCAAGATGGTGGAGTTGAGCAGAGAAGCTCAAAGTCACCATGAGAATTCTCTCTGCCCAATCTTAAAATAATGTCACAAAAATGAATATAGGAGTGAAAGAACCAACAAGGAAACAAAGGGAAACAACTTTCAAGAAGAGAAAAACCTAAAAGGTAGGCAGAGAACATCTGAGGCACTGGGGTGAGAGAGGGGTATAGACAGCAGGAGGCTACAGTAAGCAGTGAAGAGCAAAACCAAGAGCAAGCCACATACCCTCACCCCACATCTACTGTTATATGTGAAAAAAAATCAAGGGATGAAAAAGAGGGTTGCACTGAGAGAAGGGAAGGGAGAGATAGAATGTGGTAAATTATATAACAGAAAGAGGCATGAAAAATTATTACAGGGAGGGGAGTATAAGGGCGATGACAGGAAATGCTTAAACTTTACTTTCATTGTAACTGGCTCAGAGAGGGAAAAACAAATATACTCATTGGGATATAGAATTCTAGCTTACCCTACAGAGAAGTAGAAGAGGGATAAGGGAAGGGGGAGGTAACTGGATGGATGGGGGAAAAGGGGGTGATAAAAAGCAAAACACTGGTAAGGAGGAACAGAGTGAGAAAGAATAGAGCAGGATCAAAGGGGTAAAATAAGATGGAGGACAATACAGTTAGTAATCATAACTGTGAATGTGAATGGGATGAACTCACCCATAAAACGAAAGTGGATAGCAAAGTGGATTAAAAACCCCAATCCTATTACATGTTGTTTACAAGAAACACATTTGAGGCAGGGTAACATACAGAGATGAAAGGTAAAAGGCTGGAGCAGAATTTATTATGCATCATCTAAAGTAAAAAAAGCAGGAGTAGCAATCATGATATCAGACAAAGCTAAAGTAAAAATTGATCTGATTAAAAGAGATAAGGAGGGAAAATTACATCTTGCTAAAAGGTACTATAAACAATGAAGTTATATCAATACTAAATATTTATGCACTAAATGGTATAGCATCCAGATTTTTAAAGTAGAAACTAAAGGAGCTTAAGAAGGAAAGATATAGTAAAATCCTACTAGTGGGGGGCCTGAACCACCCCCTATCAGAACTAGATAAATCAAATAAAAATACAAACAAGAAAGAAGTAAGGTAAGTGAATGAAATGTTAGAAAAATTAGAATTAATAGATATCTGCAGAAAATTGAATAGAGATAAAAAGGAATATACCTTCTTTTCAGCAGCACATGGTACATATACTAAGATCAACCATGTACTAGGACAGAAAAACATCACAAACAAATGCAAAAAAGCAGAAATAATAAATGTAATTTTTTCAGATCATAACGCAATAAAATGATAATTAATAAGGGTTCATGGAGAGGCAAATCTAAAATGAAGTGCTTGACTTCTATATAAACTATAAAGACCCCATAAATGGATGCAGAGTGAAATGAGAAAAACCAGGAGAACACTGTACACAGAAACCAAAACATTTGTGAGATGATCAAATGTAATAGACCCTGCTAATAATAGCAATCCCACGGAATTAGTGAAAAAGAATGCTATCCTGAACTATGAGAATAGAAATGCAGAAGAAAAATGCATGATTTATCACTTGGTTATATGGGTATGTGACTTGGGGTTGTGGTTTTTAAAAGATTATTCTATTACAAATATGAATAATATGGAAATAGGTTTTGAGTAATAAGGCATGTATAAACCAGTGGAATTATGTGTCAGCTCAAGGAGGGGGAAAAAGGAGCAGTGGGAAAGAACACGAATCATGTAACCATGGAAAAATATTCTAAAAAAATAATGTGAACCCCCCCAAACATATATATACACCTATATTTATACATCCATATCCACACATACATGCATATATAAAAACTATATTTCAATATAATTGATTTCCTTTGTAATTCTATATATTTTATCTTATGCATTTTAAGATATTTTTCTGAGCAGAATAATGCATCTTCTCAGCATCTTCAAATACCTCTCCCCTCTGATTAGAGGGCAGAACAAGAAATTCCTCCCAGATCCTTCTTTTACAGAGGGCTCAGAGTTTTCCAGGTAATTTCATTTCCCATGAATCACTCTGCTTGGTTTTGACTCCGAGAACATCATATCCAATAATCCTTTCCTCTCACCCCCATCTTCTTCAGCTTCCTTTTGTGTGCTATCTTCTCCCATTATAAGCTCCTGGAGGGCAGGGGTACTCATTCTTGTTCTTACCCTCAGCATTTAGCATAGTGCCCGGCACATAGTAGGTTCTTAATTAAATGTTTATTGTCTAAGAAAGGGTCC
This sequence comes from Gracilinanus agilis, assembly GCF_016433145.1. Classification (NCBI taxonomy): domain Eukaryota; kingdom Metazoa; phylum Chordata; class Mammalia; order Didelphimorphia; family Didelphidae; genus Gracilinanus; species Gracilinanus agilis. The sequence goes on along the minus strand of NC_058131.1, from coordinate 234,557,509 downwards.
ATAGGCTTCATCAGAATGTGCCAAAGGGATCCTTGACACCAAACAGATTAAAAATCCCTGCTTTTGTGGTCCCACCTTCCTCAAGGATTTACTTCATGGGCATTACAGTATCAATGAAGGTACAACATCCCTTCCAAGCCTCATATCTTTCTCCTAGGTGGGGAAGGGGATGCAAAGAAGTTTCTTTTCCAGGAAGCCCAACCCATCCTGGCTCTCTGTGTCCACTCCTGTAACATGAGTCTCTGTCATTTCCCTGTTGGTAGGTCTGCAATTGGTTCCCTGGTGATCTCTCTGAAAGAGGGGATGTCTTTCTGTTTCTTACCCTGTATCTGGGTAAGATATTTTATTTTATTTTATTTTAAACCCTTAACTTCTGTGTATTGACTTATAGGTGGAAGAGTGGTAAGGGTAGGCCATAGGGGTCAAGTGACTTGCCCAGGGTCACACAGCTGGGAAGTGTCTGAGGCCGGATTTGAACCTAGGACCTCCCGTCTCTAGGCCTGACTCTCAATCCACTGAGCTACCCAGTTGCCCCCTGGGTAAGATATTTTAATGGGAAGTTCTATACTGAATTACCTGCTGTGATAAGAGATCCTTCTTGGTGGGCAATAGCTCTTTCTTGTTCCAGCTCTCTCCTGGTGAGTATTTGTATAATTTTAAAGAACTAGCAAAAGAAAGATCTCCTTTGTGAACTTCATCGGAAGTAATGTGCCAACTTATTAATACCCTTTGCTGTTACAACATTATTTTAAGTCAGTATGCAAGAACTGGGATCTCTCTTTTGGGAGGGGGGTGTTATATCTGTGATTTCATTAATGTGGCAAAATCCCTCTTCCAATATAGTCATTTTAAAACTAAGTTTTAGAAAGTTACTTAGAGAAGTGACAAGCTGAGTTTAGAAGAATTTATCAAGTACATACTATGTGCTAGGAATTGCACTATGATTTCAATGCAATAGGTTAACCCTCTCTGCTAACATAGGTTAGCACCTGCTCTATAACTTAATGATCTTTGAGAGTTTCGTGGGGCACTGAGAGAAGCCAAGGATTAACAGATGCATTATATCAGAGGCAGGACTTCAATATGGGTCTTTCTGATTCTGAGGCCAGTTCTCTAAAGTAAACTAGGACATGCTACTTCTCTTCTGAGATACAAATCCCCCCAACCATGTCCCTTGGACAAATGTCCTGTAACCAAACAAGTCCCCTTACAATAATGTCCCTTAACAAACAAATACAGTAAGGCAAGATGAACCAACATACTGGTGACCGAAAGGCAGAGATACATATGCTTCATTATCACTTCTGCATAAATGAAATCCAATTGTGACTGCAAATTACACCCCAAAATGCAACCCACCTGCATATTGTGGTATTTTATGTTCTTTATCTACTTCCCCCCCCCATGTTATTTGCTAAAACTATCTCACTGAAGAAAACTTATAAGTGTTCTACATTTCAATGCAATCAGCTCAATGTCATCTGCAAACAAGAATATATGAAGGACTTCACCATTTTTACAGAAAATCTCTATTGGTTTTTCTCTGTGTAGGATGTCCTTTATGATGTTGGTGAATACCTTTGGTGAGCATGCCTCTCTATTCTTTACTTGGTACTAGTAATTAGAATTTCTTCTGCAATTAGTGCATCTAACAAGGGATCTTGTATGACATTAATCAAGGCATGTCGATACTTTGATGAAGGAACCCTTAAGACTGCATTTTGCTCTGAGTCAAATATCTTTTACAATGAGTAATAAGCACAAAGGAATCTTGTATTTCCTCCACACTTTTTAGTCAATCATATGAAGATATAGTCTGTTGTAGAAAATCATCTGGGAATACCTACCTGCTCCCTTCTGATATTTTCATTAAGTATACCAATGACATTCATAGATTAAAATATGCAAAAATAGATATATGAACTGTTAGCTGCTCCTGTCTTTTTTATTCCTTAAAAAAAATATTATCACTTGTTATCTTTTCCCTTTTTTGGGAGCATACTTTCTTGGAGATGTCTTAAAAGTCTAGTTCTGAGTGCCTTTAAAACTGTGCTCCCAAAACAGACCTTTTCTATACATAATTAGCCAAGTCCAATCACTCCGTGTGCTTCATTGGCCTGGCATTTGAGAACCCAGAGTCACTTCCAAGGCACAATGAGACATCAAAGTAGGACTTTGCTAAAGAGCACAGTGGAAGGTTATGTTCATCTAAAACACTGCATTTAGTGTATATATGCTTTCCTCTGAATAGTTTCCTGTTGGCTCAAGATCATTTTCTTCTCTGTATCAAGAAGCAGAAAGTGTCCAGGTCAGTGATGGGCAAACTTTTTAAAGAGGGGGCCAAAGGAAAAGAAATGCTCATCTGTCAGTCTGTTTCTAAGGCAACTCTTCTGAAGTTTCATTATATTGTATCCTACTCATTTGTATTCGTCAGATTAGGAATAATGTCAAGGGCCGGATAGAAAATTCAGGGGGCTGCATCTGTCCTGCAGGCCTTAGTTTGCCCATCACTGGTCTAGGTGATGTAGTGGATAGAGACCTGGCCCTGGAGTAAGAACTCATCTTTCTGAGTTCAAATCTGGCCTCCGACACCTACTAGCTGTTGTGACCCTGAGGAAGTCACTTCACCTTGTTTGCTCCAGTTTCCTCATCTGTAAAATGAGCTGGAGAAGGAAATGGCAAACTATTCCAGTATCTTTGTCAAGAAAACCCCAAATGGGATCATGAAGAGTCAGACATGACTGAGAAACAATCAAGAATGTCTGAACTATGGTCTTGTTTGTAGTTTAGAGATAGAAGGCTTAACAAATACCTCTTTAAATGAATGATGCCTTGCAAATTGTGGATATTTAACAAATTTTTGTTGAATCAAAGCTAAATTACATTTAGTATTCTAAAGTAAATGGGTAAGGGAGAACAGAACAAAATAAAGTCAAGTTGGTTATTTATGAGTAAATCTTAGTAAATTAACAAATGAAAACTGATGAGAGACTATGAGATCTGGCAGTTTATAGATAATTGGTTACTTAGGAGATAGGAATTTCAGTTTCAGTTTTGGAATTTTATATTTAGAAAACCAAATGTAATTTAATTTTTTTTAAAAATCAAAATTCTGATTTTTAATTTTACAATTTTTTAGGTCATTCCAGCAGCAAAAGTGTCATGAATTCATAAAATCAAACAGTATCAGAATGAAAGAAACCTTAGATCTAAACCTAATCCCCTAATTTTTGTATGTAATACAAATCGAATTTATGGAAGTTAAGTAATATTCAATATAATAGCATTTATTCATAATTAAAGATGATGCTATTGACTCAATAGTGGGATATGAGGTTTACACTAAAATGCTCTACTGGATTTGTAATCTCATCAATGCGGGTATTCTCTCCAATGATGTGTCTTTCAACCCACACATGCCTACTCATCCTGTGCAACTCTCCAATTAATTAAATCTATTAAACCTCTGTATAAAATCATTATAATCACTGGTTATGTCCTTCCTTCCATTAATTATCCATTTTTCAGCATCAATAATTGGTTTAAGTGAAATTAATTTAATTGCATGTCTTATCTTTTCTCATTTTTCCCTCTAATTTTATATCAATTTTTTTTTTAAATTTTAAACCCTTAACTTCTGTATATTGACTTATAGGTGGAAGATTGGTAAGGGTAGGCAATGGGGGTCAAGTGACTTGCCCAGAGTCACACAGCTGGGAAGTGTCTGAGGCCGGATTTGAACCTAGGACCTCCTGTCTCTAGGCCTGGCTCTCAATCCACTGAGTTACCCAGCTGCCCCCTTTATATCAATTTTTAACATTTCTTTAAGCTCTAAGAAGTTGGTTGTCTGACTGTATGTAGACAACTAATTCAGGAGTGACTCCTACATCATGAAAGAATTATTTTATGTCTTAAATATTATCAATTAAATATATCATTTGATGTTCAACACATCCTTTGCCTCTCAATTCTTTTCTTGGAAAAAAGTGTTCATGAGATATAACAGGGAGACTTCTGCATAATCTCTAAGCCTTCAGACTCTGTCATTTCTTATTCCTAAACTGAATTTTCCAATATATAATTTACTGTTTCACGTATACCTACAATTTTACCTAAGTCACTAAATATCAAAGTATATACTGATTTTGTTGGAAAATTTTACTGCATTATTTGTATAATTTCTCTACTTCTTTATCTCCTACAAGAGAAGTTGGTGTATAAGCTATGTAATTATATATTTATATGGTGATTTTAAAAAATAAATTCTTATGAGCACTGTAATATGTTAGGACCAAATGTCCTATGAAATAACAATTCTTATTGCCTTTGGATGTCTAATAAAGATACAATGGGCCAACTCCTTTATTTGCTTCTGAAATGAGGTCCTATTGTTGAGTCACAACTTTCTTTTTGTCTTCTAGTTTCATTTGTGATAAGAGTGCCAAGATTTATATAATTCATTTTCTCCAATATTAGGTCCAATTATTGGTTACTGCACAGAAATCTCACATTTAGAATACTAACAATTAAGTTTAATCTTGTAGATGGCCTAAAAACTGTGGGATTCTCAGAACTCTTTCCTCCTTTTGCTGATACTCTAATGACAAAAATGTACCAACACCATACTGAGGGCCAATTGGTATGGATTGGATTTGGGGTGGATTTCCCTGGACAAAGAATTTATCCCTTTGTCGCCAGCCTCCTGGTGATGAGTTTCTCTATATTTATCAAGGCTATACCTTGAAAAACAGACACAGTTCATTGCTGCACTCACCCTCAAAGTCTTTCTAGCATGGCAAAACTTGCTGAAGCTTATGCATTGCTAACAAAACCTTTAAGAGCCCAGTAATTGCCACAGTATATAATAAAGTAGTAGAGTGAGATTTAGTGGTTTGTGGGGTTCTACAACATTTTGCATCCTTCTCATAGCATTTTTGCCCTTTAGAATTTCAGGACCCATAAGTAATAAAACTCAGATTGGTTTTGAAGCCCCATGAGTTCTTATGGAATCATAATATCTGCCTTAGATTAAGCCCAGGAGATAAACACTGAAATAAAAAGAGTAGCTGGGGAAGAATTTTATACCAGGGTCAATCAGGATGACTTGTAGGCAGGTGTGCCACTTCATAGATTCTGCAGTTGATTTTTGGTCCACTTGGGGAAGGACCTGAGAGATTCCTATTAAGTGAAAATCCCTTTGAATTCCATCCTGTAACTCCCCAAATGAATCAGAATATTTTGGAACTAACATTCATATCAAAAAGGCCTTCCGCAACATTTTGGATTTTTAATGAAGACTCCAAAGCTAGTCTGTAACAGAGCCTCCCTTGGGGCAAAGCCAGTTGGCATCTACCCTCTAAGGCAGGGGTCTGCAACCTTTTTGGCTGTGAGAGCCATAAATGCCACGTTTTTTAAAATGTAATTTCATGAGAGCCGTACAAAATGTTTAACACTGAATACAAGTAAATATGTGCATTTTATGTAAGAACAACACTTTTAAAGTACAATAAGTCTCTGAACTATTTTTAATAACGTTATTATGTGCTAACCAATGATGAATAAAGTACATTAATGTGACTTCTGGTGCTACATAGTTTTGCTGATTATTAATCAAAATTATTTTGATTGTTAATCAAAAAACAAGATTTAATGGGGCACTATAGTACTGATATAACTGCACACATACATATAAAACTCCTTTACACTAAGAAAATTGCTGAAATAAAGAGAGAAAAATTCAGGGAAGAATACTTTTTTCCTCTCCCTCTCTCAAGTCAGGCAACAGGAGAAGAAAAAGCTGCCAGTCTGCTGGTTAAGCCATTTGGCCACATGAATTAAGTAGGAGATCAGGAGATTACAGAAAATAACATGACTCATGTGCAGGCATTAGTAAGTAGTGGGGGAGGAGGGTACCTTTTCATGGAAAACTGGCCAGGACACATCACACACATTTCCTGGTACAAGTGTTTATCAGTGCTGCCTACTCGATCATTCTGTATCAAATGAAACAACTACTGGGGAGAAATGCTTCTCACTAATGAAGCATATGTAAAGATGTAATCTGACTATAGTTCCCCTTTAAGAGCAGGTAGAAAAGTTAAAAACAATAACAATCCCACAAATAGGGAGTGCAGACCCCATGAATGCACTGAGATAAAGCCATGTAAATCAGAGGCAGAGGGGTAGAGAATGTAGACAAAAGTGATCAATCACTATACAGAACCCCAAGATGTCAGTAACAGGTGTGGAAAGAGTAAAAGGAGGGCAGAAGGAGGAACACACAGCACATCTACCAAGCTGAACTAAAGACCAGGATTCACCTCTCGCGCGTGACAATATCAATGAGGGAGCCTTCTATCTTAGAAGATAGTCGTGGTACCAAAAGGATCACGTGATGTATCAAGTGACGCACGATGTCGTGCATAAACTGTTAGTTACTGTGCTGCGGTTGACTTTATGGCTCCTGCAGAAAGAGCCATATCTGGCCCTCAAAAGAGCCAGATATGGCTCGAGAGCCATACGTTGCTGACCCCTGCTTTAGGTCTCAGAGTAAGCCTAAAGATATGGCTTGCAGCCTGTGCTATAAAATGGCATAACATTCTTGGGCAAATGTTCCATGGGGGAGTCTATTTTTTATAATCTAAAAAATGTCAAATACTTGGATGATTCTAAGTGTATGAGTCTACTTTTGTTAAGCAATAGAGAGAAATAAAACTCTATGCTTTTCATTTTCCAGTGTCACCTTTTGGTTGTCTGACTAAAGTCAGCTCTTTGCTCTCTTGGGAAGAAACTTTAAGCTCTCTAAAGATGCTAGTCTCATCAAATTTAGAGAAGATTCATTTGGTAAAATTATGCTGCTAGTTTTCATGATACACTGTCATGTGAAACCTCTTCCTAGTGACAAATGTAATGCTTGGAAATTCAGTATTGTGCTGAGTTTATGTTTAAGGTAAGTTTAAGGACACCTCACTCCTTTTATGTGGGTCTCATGTTAGGCATTCATATTTATTGCCCCAATTGCATAAAAATGATTCTTCTCTAAAATTTCAATAGACCTGTGAGGTCATCAATGTGGTTACACTTTCCATTAGTACAGACTGCAATCCACCCTCATATTATCCTGTGTAATATTCACACATGCTAAGCATCAATCTGATGCATTAGAGACCTTTTCTAGATCTTTTTCTATTTTGATGGCACCAATGCAGCACTCAGGCTGTCCATTTACTTGGACTGTCATCTCCCATTCTTTTTAGATGACCAGTCTATTTCCTTTTCTGGATGTAGGTTTTTTGATGATATTCTGAACATTACTTCTCACATGTAGGTCATCAATGGGAACATGCTCTATAGCCTCTACTTTTACCCATTAGGTATTCCCATTGACCTTTAGATTATCAACAACTTTGATTTTTCAGTGATTAGGTAGCTCAAGATTTTCCAATATACATTATTATCAGAAGGTCTTTTTTATTGTGTTGATTCTTTTTGTTTTTAGAAAAGCCATTTCCTCATAGGATTCCTCCACTGAACCCTACCTCATAATAAAGAAAATTTATCAAATAGACAATCTTACATCATGACCACATTTTAAGAGCATACATAATATTCTGTACCTGTACACCTTCATTTCTCTACTGCTAGATGGAGTAAGCATTTACTAAGAAGCTTCTAAATGCCAAGCACTATGCTAAGTGCTCTATACAAATAATTGTTTTAAGGAGGGAACTATGGCTTATCAACTGTTCTCTTGAACTGGCACTGGTCATTATAATTAATCAGAAGTTGGCAAATTCTTAGCATTATTTTCATTTACACTAGAGCAACTGTTTTGTATATTTTTTCTAGTTTTGCTTATTTCAAAATGTAGTCTTCCAGTATTTCTCTGAATTCCTCAAATTTGTCATATTTTGGTGGAATAATAGTATTCTATTAAAATCCAAAGCCATAATTTGTTCAGTCATTCCCCAACTCACAAAATACTCACTTTGTTTCTAGATTTTTGCTACCACAAAAAGTATAGCGATTAATATTGTGGTGTATATGGGGGGGGAGGGTGGGAATTCTTTTACCACCTGACCTCCTTGGAATACATCCTAGTAATGGAATCACTGTTATTAGGTTTAATAATTTTTCTCATATAATTCCAATTATTTTATTAATGAATGGCTTGGTTCTACAAATTGTGTATGAATATGACTATCTGTGCCTTCTAACATAAACTTGGAACATTTTTGCTAATTTGAAGGATACCAGGTGAAATTTCAGGCCCATTTTAGTTTCTATTTTTCTTATCTTTGGTGATTTGGAGAATTCTACTTAATAGGTAGTCATTGATAGTTTGCAATCCTTTTTTTGAAAACTATCCTTTAAATGACTTTTGATAACATAACCATCTAGAATCAAACAATAAGTATTATTGTGTTGTGTGCTAGAAGCGCTATAAAATACCAAGATAAAAATTAAATATTATCTGACTGAAATTCAAGGAGCTTACATTCTACCAGAGTAGACAATATATATACATATATGTACAAAAACATACAAAATAAATACAAGATTTTTTTTATGATAGGCACTACCTGGACTCATCATCACAACTGTGTAAATTCCTTGTATATCTTAGATATCAGTGATATGTGATACAAATATTTTTCCTACCCAAATTTCCCTTCTTATTTTGGCTGCATTTATTTTATTTGCACGTATAGTACTGTTGTATGAACAATTTGGTTGCTGAAAGGGGACATTAAAAAGAATGTGTAAGAAAAAAGTATTAAATGAATTTATAAATAAAAGTTTCTCTGATAAAATGTTGAGGAGGGGCACAGACCATTGGGAGGACTAGATAGAGAACTGCCCCTCAGTTGAATGTTCCGAAAGGACCTGTTCAAGAGCGAAGTAATGACTGAAATAAGAGCTGTTTATAGGACATTATGGTCCATTAGCCCATTTGCATATTAGTGTTTTTCAGAATTTTAAAGGTTGTAACTGACAAAATTGCAAATTAAATTCCTGGAGACTGCTGGAAGATTAAAAAATAACTGCTAGGTTCACATCTGACAGAAGGTTGGATTTGTGTGTTATACCTCAGAAGGTAAAGATGAGTTACTAACTACCAGGAAGCTCTTATTTAAACTATTAAGAGATTAAGAAAAATAAAAACCAGGTATGAAAAAACCGAGTATGAAGAAGCTAGCAGGAGAGTGAACTGACAGGAAAGCTTTAGCTGCTGTGCCAGGAGCCTGATCATTTGGATGAGAGGTGCTGCTTTGCTAACTGGCTGGAGAAAGGCTAGAGCTGCAGGGAAACTCATTAGAAGAGGGTTGCACTCAGTGCCTGTTTGAGCTTTTTTTTTCCCCTCCTACTTTTCATTGCCCTCTATAGCTTGAGAGAGGAGAGACCTCTCAAAGATATTGGAGTGCTCTCTAGGGCTCCCTTTAGTTTAAGAGGAAAAAACACGGGGGATGGGGGGAAGAAACAGGTTTTCCATATGGAGTGCTGTGGGGAAAGGTTAGACTGGCTGAAAGCTGACTGGATAAAGGAGAATACTATTGATTCAAGAGCTGGTGAGGCTTGCTCATGGCTCAGAGAGTCAGCCTGAGGGCCTTTATAGTTCTCTAGCTTATAAGAATATATTTTCTCAATGTTCTATTAGGGTGATGGTGAGTGAAAAGAACAGGCCACTGTTTCATGGGCTTAAAGAGCACACCAGGAACATCTCGCCCCACAGGAGAGTGGCTTGCAGAGAAACAGCTTCCTTGGTACAGTTCTTTCTGAACAAACTAAGCAATCCAGAGTGGTGAGCTGCCCCAAGAACATGGGTAAATCTAGTTATGCATTTGTTTTGCATTACATCATTGAGATATTATAGTTGTCTTTATTTTTACCTTATTAAATATACATTTTATGTTTAGGAGCTATAATGTCATCTTTAGCACTGAGAAGCCCACATTGGAACTCAGGAACTATAGGGGCAATATTTCTTTCCACCTCTGACAAGAAGGTTTGGGTTACAGCTTTGTGGTGGTGGTCCCTTTCTGGGAACATTAGGCCCAACAGTATGGAGACAATTCAGTCAAAATAATAATAACAATAATAATTGTAATAATGATAATAATGTATTCATAATAATTGGCTAGTCTGGTGGCACAGTGGATAAAGTGCCAGGCTTGGAATAAGGAAGGCTCCACTTCCTAAGTTCAAATTTGGCCTCAGATACTTACTAGCTATATGAACCTGGTCAAGACACGCCATTTGCCTTAGTTTTCTCATCTGTAAAATGAGCTGGAGAAGGAAATGGTCAACTACTACTACAGTTATCTTTGTCAAGAAAATCCCAAGAGGGGTCACAAAGAGTCGAATACAACTGAAAATGACTAAACACAATAATGGGAAGCAGTCCTATAGCACCTACTATGTGCCAAGCACTATGCTAAGAGCTTTATAAATATTAACACATTTTATCCTCATAACAACTTTGAAAGATAAGTATTATTATTACCTGCATTTTACAATTGAAAAAACTGAGGCAAACAGAGGATAAATGATTTGTTCAGGGCTATACAGCAGGTAAGTTCTGAGGCCAGATTTGAACTCAAGCCTTCTGGCCCAGTGTTCTATCTAGGGCAGTGATTCCCAAAGTGGGCGCTGCCCCCTGGTGGGTGCTACAGTGATCCAGGGAGGTGGTGATGGCCACAGGTGCATTTATCTTTCCTATTAATTGCTATTAAAATTAAAAAAAAATAATTTCCAGGGGGCTAAGTAATATTTTTTCTGGAAAAGGGGTGGTAGGCCAAAAAAGTTTGGGTAACATCTAGGGTAACATCTAACAATTAAGTGAAATAAATCAATCAGGTAGCCAGACCTGGAAGAGGAAGGATTTCCACATTACCTGGGCTACATGCATGAAAGCTTTTTAGTTTTATACAATCAAAATTGTCCATTTTTATCTTCTATATTTTCTCTAGAAATTGCTTGTTAATATTTTCTCTAACACCATTCGGGGAAGAAGATCCTCAATTTCCATGATTCTATATCCTTAGTCCCCCTCAGCTACCCACAAGAATGGTCATAATGGTCTCTAAACCTTATCCTTCTACTTTCCTCTAATTTTTTTATGATCTTATTTTGTTTATTTATTATTTTAAAACTCTTACCTTCCATCTCAAAATCTATACTGTGTATTAGTTCCAAGGCATAAGAGTGGTAAGGGCTAGGCAATGGGGGCACTTGCTTAGGGTCACACAGCTAGGAAGTGTCTGAGTTGAAGAGATATTCTCCCACCTCAAGAAGCCTGTCTAAAAATGTTGTTGACTCTCCAGACTCAGCCTGAGCCTATCAAACTTAGACCAGGTATCTGGCCTTTTGGAGTTGGCCTTCATAGTCTCAATAACAGACTCCCTAGCCTTTCCAAGATACCTATAAGCCTCCACAGAATTTAATTCAAAATCCAAACTTTCCATGGGCCAGGGTGTTAGGGCTGGAATTCTACTGGTTTGTTCAATAAATTGTAGCTTTTCCTGTATTTTTGACAGTTCTTCCATCAAGATTTCAAAATCTTTAAAGTCAGGGTCGTAAATTTGGACCACCCTCTTAAATTCTTGCATCACTTTGTGAGGTTCATCAAAAAATTTTGGGGTTCTGTGTTTAATGGCTTCCAGATTGGCTGAGGTGCATTGCTTGTGTGACTTTACATGCTCTAAGCCAATAGCTAGAGCTATATAAGAGACATCTCTAAGTAGGAATAAATTAGCAGCAGTATTTTCCAGTGCCTTGGTTTCCAACTGAAGCTTGGAAGCTTGGTGGGTACTTGGATATTGTCTTCACCTCCTTGCTTAGCCGGTTGCCTTACAATCCCATTTCCCTTGCCTAATTCAATGCAATGAGCTTCTAGCTGATCTAGTTTTAGTTGCATAGCCAACACCAATTGTTTTAACTCAGTTTCCCCAAAATTGAACTATCCAGTAGCCTTTAATCTTTTAATCATAGCTACCACTACCCTTTTGAACTGGTAGGAGCACAGTAGCAGGAGAATCACAAGCAGTACATAGGAAAGCATTCATCGTAGGGTTAGGTCCATAACAGGAAGTATAGCTTTACATCCCAGTAACTGATATAAATATTCTGGTAATACTACCAGGAAAAAGTATGGTATCATTATTAGTTAGTAATACAATAACTCCATTGTGCTATTTAGTATCAAGTTTAAATAGTTTATATCCTGAGTAGATTGTATTATCTCAGGAACACACAAAGTTTTGTTCCCCTCCGCTGTAAAATTCTAAGCAGTCTGAGGGAAAAAAACAACCAAAAACTGCTTGTTCCCTGTTTGATTGACAGCTAATTGGAGAGAGAGTTTTGGAGCCCCTTCTGGCTCAACCACAGCTCTGCAGTGTTATGAGTGTTTCATTGGGCCTGCAGTTCTGAAAATTCCGAGCCCTACTCAAATTGCTTGCTCAAAGAGCCAAAGTTCCAAACAGGCCTTAAAACGGCAGTTTGAGTTTCAAACACCCCAAATCTTTAGGTTCTGACCCTTTTCTGGCTCAGCAAACTAATTAACTATACTGAGGTATATAGGATCCCTCAGTGTTTGTCAGTGAAGTAAGGCTGATGGCCTTACCCATTGGGACCAGTGCATGATTAGGCCTTAACATAGTGTTGGTAAAGAGTAAAAGGATTTATTTATAATAAAAATGAAGGGATTATGAAGGTAGGATTAAGGAACAGGGTTTCCCTGACTCTAAGAAGTCTCACTTCCCACTCCTCTAAGTTTCCCGCATGGGAAAGTCTTCGTTTTTCTTGATGCTTCCTAAGCCCTTTTTTGTCACTGGCTAAGATCTCCAAGCCCTCACTGTCTATACATGACTCTAATTAATCCTCCTTGTTGGTTTCACAAGATGAGACAATCTTTAAGATGACAACTCTGGATGATTGAGTTTAATCCAGCTGGGCCAGGCCTGAAGCTTGTCCTCAACCTTAACACCAACACTGAATCTTGATTAGAACAGGCTTGTTGTTATAAAAATCTTCTTTGATGTATATCTTGAAGTGAGGAAAGGTACTTCCCAGAATGTCTAAAAGTTTCCCTTCAACCTCACTGTAGATTTATAACAGCAGGAACAGCAGAGCTCAGCTACTTTCACTCATATTGGCTAGAGGACCAGGAAGCAAAAGCCCCTTCAAGTTGGTTGGTGTTCCTTCGAATTCTCTGTCATCAAGTTTCTAGCATGCTGCCAGACCAACTTCTGCAAAATAAACCTCTCACTTATATTTCAACCCATTTCTCTCTCTTTCCTTTCTATACTAACAGAGTCCAGATTTGAACCCAAGACCTCCTGTCTCTAGGCCTGGCTCTCAATCCACTGAGCCACCCAAGCTGCCCCTAATGATCTTATTTTTAAACTATTTATAATGAATATTAATTAGAGCTTAGTGTTTGTTGTTCTAAATTCTAAACCTGATTTGTGCCAAATTGCCTACTATTTTCCCAAAAGTTCTTATCAGACCAAAGTTTTCCCCCACTCCCAATTTTTGCTATTTTTGGCATTACTAAACACTGGACTGCTATTTTCAATTGCTAATCTAGTCTGTGCCATTTCTACACTTTAACCTGGGTCAAGTAGCTCTAGCTATTATTGTTTTGTGATATAGTTTGAGACCTGGCAGTTCTATTCTGCTTTAATCCTTGCTTTTTAAAAAATTATTTTTCTTGTGCTTCTATCATATACTAGACATATATGTTTATCTATTAAATAAAATGGATTGACCATATAAGTGATTAACCTTCATTCCCAAATCATCAGCTTCTTCTATTTACTATATTTGTGGACCTAGTCCAAGATGAAACAAATTTTTTTTTTTACTTGGACGAAATTTAAACCATAATCATGTTTTTCTCCTTCCTTTTTTTAAGGAATTTGGTATTTGGTGCAGGGTCTTTCTCTCCATTCAATTCCTTCCCTAATGCAGAAGGACTTCAAACATTCTGGTTTTGCAATTTATTAGAATCCTCACTTCCTAAAACTTAACTCAAATATTTACTCCCCTCAACCACCCACAGAAAAGTTACACCTCAATTTTAATTATCATCCATATTTGTGTTACCTATGTAATCATGAATTCTGAAATTCCTCCTCTCTGACTTTAGCCTTTTATTTTTCTGTCTCTACTTCTGTTTCACTGTCCCAAAACATACTTTGTTATCACCATGACTTTCAGTACCTCTAACACTCCTTATTTTCCCAGTCTATCCATCACCATTATTCCAGTCTCACTTTTATTTCTTCAGAATCTTGCCCCTATAGGCCAGTTCTGCTACAGACTCTTTACCCTTGAATCTATTGCTTTCTTGTCCTATTACCACTCATAGTTTACCAGATCCTAACTTTGTGTTTCCACCTTACTCTATACCTTCTATACTATTGATATGCTATACTACTGAGCACCAAATATTTGTTTATTTATTCATTCATTCGTTTATTTATTTGTTCCAAGGCAGAAGAGCAGTAAGGGCTAAGCAATGGGGATAAAATAACTTGCCCAGAGTCACACAGCTAGGAAATGTCTAAGGACAGATTTGAACCCAGGACATCCCATCTTTAGTCCTGGCTCTCAATCCACCTAAGCTACCCAGGTGTCCCCTGAGTACCACTTTAGAAAGAAATAGAAAGGTGCTAACTGGGCCTACTACAAATTTATTTTATTTAATCTCAACTTGGTTCACTCTGATTTACTTGAATCTCTTTTACATTCCCCTTTGGAAACTATTCCAAATCATCTCTTCTCTCCCTAATCCCTGCATACCATTCCCTTTTTACTATCCCCCAGCAGAGGCCCTGAGAATCAATCTTATGTATCATGGGCTTTCTCTTTTCCTCTACTATATGCTCCATATGTTCCCCATTCTCGCCTCCTTTACATTAGTCTCTGAGTCAGTCAATAAACCCTTATTAAGCACCATTTATGTGTCAGTTACTATCTTAAGCTCTGAGGGTACAAAGAGAGGCAAAAGAGAGTTCCAGTTTTCAAGGAACTCATAGACTAAGGGGGAGGAAATAACATGGAAACTATGTACAAATGAGATTCATATAGGATAAACTGGTGATAATCAACTAAGTAAAGGTACCAGCATTGAGAGGGAATAGGAAATGCAGAAGGGGAGACGTTAGCTGGGAAGAAAGTCAGGGCAGAGAAGAGAGAGAGCATTTGAGGCACATGGGGACAGCTAGTGAAAATGCCCTGAATCAGGAGACAGTGTCTTATTTGAAGAATAGCAAAGGGGCTAATGTTCCTGCATTTCAGTGTACGAAGGTGAAGAATAAAGTAAAAGAAGATTGGAAATGTGTGGAGTTGAGGGAAGGAGTGTGAAGGGCTTTGAATCCAAAATAGGAGATTTTATATTTGGTTCTCAAGGTAATAGGGAGCCAATGGAATTCATTAAATGATATGGTCAGGCTTGTGCTTTGGGAAGATCATTCAGCAGCTGAATAGAGAATGGATTGGAGAAGTACCTCAGTTTATATTGCAATAAGCCCAGGTGTGAGGTGATGAGGACCTACATGAAAATCCTGGCAATATCAGAAGAAAGATGAGGATGGATGTGAGGGACATTAAAAAGATATAATTGATGGGATTCGAAAACATTAGATATTGAGAATGAGAGTCGAGAATCTGAGAAAAAGGTACCCCTTTCTCTTTACCAATATCAATCCTCTACTTACACCCTCCATCTCCTCTCCTCAAGGAGTTTGCCTCTTTAATTGTTTTCCCTCTAATTTTAATCCCTCCTTTTTACTAGCTCTTTTCCAGCTGCTGACAAACATGCACAAGCCTACTTTTCCCTTAAAATATCTATTGCTATCCCCTTGAAATATTGTTCTAAATTTCTTCTCTTGTCCCCTAAATTATACTCCTTGTTTCTACTTCAACTCCCACTCATTGCAATCTGTCTTTCAACCCTACTTTTCCTCTGAAAATTCTCTCTCCAAAAATTACCAACGTTCTCTTTTTTTTTCTTTTCTTTTCTTTTCTTTTTTTTTTAAATCCTTAACTTCTGTGTATTGGATCCTAGGTGGAAGAGTGGTAAGGGTGGGCAATGGGGGTCAAGTGACTTGCCCAGGGTCACACAGCTGGGAAGTGTCTGAGGCCAGATTTGAACCTAGGACCTCCCATCTCTAGGCCTGACTCTCAATCCACTGAGCTACCCAGCTGCCCCACCAATGTTCTCTTAATTATTAAATACTATGGCTTTCTCTTGGTCCTCATTCTATTCAACCTTTCTTCAGCTTTTGATACTATTGACCATTCTACTCCATTGAAATCTCTTCCTTTTTGTCTTCAATGACACACAGTCTTCTTATCTGGTTCTCCACTTTATCTCTGCCTCTTAGAAATCTTAGCTTCCTTAAGGTTCAGCTCAGATGCTAATTTCTAGGGGGAGCCTTTCCAAGTCACCCAGGTGGTGCTCATCCTCACTCCATCTTCAAAAGACCTTTTGTAGACTTATTTCTGTACATATATATCTCTCCCTCCTATTCCTCCAAGCTCCATTCTCCCTTCCACTAGAGTCTAAACTCTTTGGAGGCAAGAATGATCTCATTTTTGTTTTTGTAACATCAGTGCCTTGCATACAGTAGGCACTCAATATAGGATAAATGCTACCTCAGAAGAAGCTAACTGCTAAGTTCAGAAGTACCTTTCCAATTCTTATTTAGCTATATTTTCCTTGATGTATTCTAAAGATAACTAAGATCTTAGGAACCAAGGAAACAGAAACTTGCCTTTAATTTTGTGTGCTTGGCCTCTCTAGCACAATATGAGATGGTAAGTTTTCTAGGATGGGAGAAGCCAACCCTAGGAATGCAGAGATATTCTGAAAAGGCAGACTAAAGAGAATTGTTCAGTAGGCAAGTAGAAAAACTGAAACTAGAACTCAAAATTGTTGCTTTAGAGCAGTGATTCCCAAAGTGGGCGCCACCGCCCCCTGGTGGGTGCTGCAGTGATCCAGGGGAGCGGTAATGGCCACAGGTACATTTATCTTTCCTATTCATTGCTATTAAAATTAAAAAAAAATTAATTTCCAGGGGGCTAAGTAATATTTTTTCTGGAAAGGGGGCAATAGGCCAAAAAAATTTGGGAACCATTGCTTTAGAGTAATTTCTAGACAATTAAATATCAGATAGTGGGTTCCATAACTCCTAAATCTCTTAATAACTATATAAATGAGTACCAAAATACACATTACAATTTGCTAAGTATTAAAAATCAGAAACATTGGCTAGTTCTTGAAAGGGCTATTGCTAATTTAAATTATGAAAGCTCTTTGTAACATAAAGTTTTGGTTGGTAAAGACCAGCAGATCTTGCCTCAGGCGTTGGTTGGCTAAATCACAGAAAAATTCCAAGCTAAATCAGGTTGTGGGGAAGGAGTTGGGAGGGGAGGCAGAATTCAAATAAAAGATAATTCACACATCAGTGAAGACAACTTAGATACCAGATCAGAATTTAATTAGGGATCAGAGTAGAAAAAGGTCAGGTGCCAGAAGATCAGAATTCAAGCTTGGCTTACAGGAAAGGAAAAAAGTTAGACAATGAGAAGAAGGCAAAGCTTCAAAAGAGCTAGATCACCTATTGCTGCATTGTAAATTATGTTTTCATAAATTATTTAAAGAAGGGAAATATGACTCAGAAACTCTCGATGTTTGATACATTAACCTATAGGAGGTCAGTGTATTCACAGAGTTTGTACTTTCCAGAAGAACAACAGAAAAATATTTGAAAAACTTAAATAAACAACGTTTAGCATTTATATAGCTTTAAGTTTGCAGAATGCTTTTTTGGGGGCTAATTTGATCCTCAGTAATGCTCTGAGGTAATTATGATCTCCATTTTACAGATGAAGAAGCTGAGGTTAAATGACTCTTTGTCAGTGGCAGGATTTGAACACAGAATCTTCCTTTCTGACTTCAAGTGTTCAGCACTCTATCAAGTAAACTACCTAGTTGCCAAGAGAGAGATAACCTTCCTTAATACAGAAATGGTCCAATGTCAAAAGATAAAATAAATCAGAAACAACTGGCAAAGAATCCAACATATAAACATTTTCCCTCCTAGGATGTAAATTGTGTAATTTTTAAATCATATTTATTTTTAAAAGGAAAGAACACTGGAATAAGAAAACCTGGGGCATGCATTTGGGCCCTGTCAATAGTGATATGAATATGGCTAAGTTATTAAACTTGAATTCATGCTTATTCTCTGGGTTACCTAAGAGAAAGTGATTTTCTTTTTCCATTTGTAAATGGCAATAATCAAATTAGTATGTTTTACTTCATAGAGTTCTAGTGAGAATCAAATTAGATGATAAAGGCAATTCACTTTATAACTGTAAAGCATTATACAATTTGAGTTATTATATACCACCTAGATTTTGCTTAAGGATTAAGTGTTGAAAGGCACTCAGAGTACACCTTAAAGACAGTTAACCCAAACTCTTCTACACACTCACTAAGAAAAATTGCTTAGGGATTTCTTGGCTACTCTATCAATCAACATTTTTTCTAAGAATGGACTGTGCATTGTATAATTTCTTTATTTGTGAGGACAGCTTAAAAATGGTCTATACTTTATTTATACCTTCTTTCAAATAATGTTGTAGAATTGTGCCTTGGGAGGAAAGGGTGACTGGGTCATCATAAGAAGTCTATCTTTATCATAGTTAAAATATGCATTCTCTCCTTGATTACCTTCTACGGTTTCTTATGAATTAATTTTTCTTTTGGATTTTCTAAATCTGTGCATTTGCAGGGAGGAATAATAAAGATTAGACCAGAGTTTAGAAAATATCTTGTTGGGTTTGTAAAAAAACACAGAGAATAAGTAAACATACTAGTATCAGGTACTTCTACATCAATGTTTTACCCCCATAGAGAATGAAGACTCTTCTAGAAAGTCTCACAGAATGCAGAGATTAATAAGGCACTGTAGACTGGCAGAATCTGTATGTTAGTGTTTGCTTTCAAGGTGCCCTACTTCCTTTTCCTTTGCCCTTGATAGATACTTCCTGTATACCCCTGGGGAAAACAGAGAGCCTGGGGCACCTTGCCTGAAGAATTTTGTTACTGATATCTTCACCCCTGTCAAAGATGAAGAAGTCCTTCTCTTGGGCAAAGTAAATGTTTTTACATGCATAAGGGACTCCATTCCATTCTATTTCTCCAGCAGATTTACCCCTGAATCAACCCTGTTCACTCATTAATCTTCTATCTCCCCTCAGGCTGCTTCCCTATATCTACAAACTCACCAATGTCTCACTTATCCTCAAAAACCCTTCAGATGTTTCATCCATGGCCACAAACCATCATCCTATATTTCTTCTCTGTTCTGGGGCTAAATTCCTTGAGAAGGCTGTTTACAAGCAATTGGTGCCTTGCTTCTGACCTCATCATTCAATGAAAACTGCTTTCCAAAGTTACCAATGCCCTTAGTTGAGAAGTCTTCTCAACCCTTCTCCTTGATACTTTCTTCTCTCTAGGTTTTTATGGTACTGCTTTATTCTGGTTCTCTTCCTACCTGTGGGACTGCCTCTTTTCAGTCTTCATTGCAGGATCTTCATCCAGGGCTCACCTGCTAACTGGACACTATTTATCATACACCCCCTTTTCTCTCATGAGCTACCACCCTCATGAAGACCTTCAGCACCTCCTACCTGGCCTACTGCAATAGCCTGCTAATTGGCCTTCCTGTCTCAAGTCTCACTCATCCATCATTCATTCAGCTGTAAAATGGATCTTCCTTATGTACAAATCTGACCATCTGACCATATATGCTCACCTATCCCAGTTCAATAAACTCCAAATGGCTCAAAAGGTAGTGTTTGAGCTAAACTTTGAAGGAAACTAAGGATTCTAAGAGGCAAAGGTGAGGAGAGCATACACTACAAGGACAGTCTGTAAAAAGGCAAGGGGAAATGAGGTAGAATGTATTGAGGAACAGCCAAAAGTACAGTTTGGTTCAACCTTAGCAGGTGTGAAGGTGAGTAATACATAATAAGCTTAGAAAGATGGATTGGAGCCAGGGGGTTTAAGAGCTTTAAAAGCCAAACAAAGGAGTCTGTATTTGATTCTAGAGGTAATAGGAAGCCACTAGAGTTGACTGAGCAGGTAAACTTAGTCTGATATGTTCAGTACTGTGCCTTAGGAATATTCCTTTGGTAGGAAGGACCAGAAAGAGAAGACTTGAGGGAGGTAAGGCAATTTAGGAGCCTACTGCAATAGTCTAGGTCTGAGGTGATAAAGGTCTGAACAAGGAGAGCAGCTATATGACTAGTAGAAAAGGAGCACTTTTGGCAATAGGTTAGATATATGTAATGAGGGAAAACAAGAGGGAATCTCAGCAGCTAGAAGGATGGTTAGGATCTTGACCAAAAGACAAGTTCAAAAGAAGGGTGGGTTTGGGCAGGTGGAAGTTATGGATTTGCTGACTTTGAAATGCCTATAGGAGATCCAATTTGAAATATCTAACAAGTGGCTGGCAATTTGGGACCAAAGTTCATGAATGAACTTAGGGCTCCAGATATACATCTAGGAATCATCTGCATAAAGATGATAATTAAACCCACAGTAGCTTGTAAGGCCACCAAAAGAGAAAATATAGACAGAGAAGATAAGAGAGCTAGTACAGTGCCATAGGATAAACTTATACACATTTAAGGGATGATGATAAAACAAAGGTACAGTCAGGCAAGTAGGAAGAGCCAAGAAAATGGTGTCACAAAAACCTAAAGAGAAGAGAGTAAGTAGGAGAAAAGTATGACTAATAATGTTAAAGTGCTATGAAATGGTCCAAAAAATGAAGACTGAGAAAAGACCTTAAAGATAGGCAATTAAAGGGATTGCAGATTATTTTAAATAGAGTAGTTTCAATTAAGGGATAAAGTTGGAAACCATAATACAAGGTGTGTATGGGGAAGTAAATAAGGAGAAGAAATAGAAGAAACAAACTAAAATAGTCTTTTATAGGAATTTTTTTGAGAGAAGAGATAAAATTCTAGAGAATGAATGGATGGTATCATCAAATGAAGGTGTTTTAAGGCCAGAAGAGAGTTAGGTATGATTGTAGACAGCAGGGAATGAGGAAGTAGATAAACTTTCTCCCTTTTCTGTTACCTCTTGATTTTTCTTGATAAGTCTAGACCCAAAGTTAAGTCCCAGGTACTCAAAGATACTGCTTATTCCTTTCCATGATCTATAGGTAGGGAAGAACTTTCTGGAGATGGCTACATTGACATACCTGGCATGAACACTTGATCAATTTTTTAAATGAGTTTAATTCAAACATCTATTAATCATCTATTAATCATCTATGTGAAGTACAACATATCAGCACTGGGGAAAGATAGAAAGTTTAAGACAGATATTCTCCTGCCTCCACCGAGTTTACAGATTGGTATGGGTTAGACAAGAGAAATAATTGTCACTTAAATACAACAATATTGTAAAGTCAATGACTTCTAAATAATTCTTCCCTATTACAAGCCATCTTTTTTCCCCCTTAAACTAGCTCTCATTCTTACCACCCCTTATCACAAAGTTAACAATATCAGCAATTCTCTCATTTAATAGACCATCTCCTTAATGACCGTCTACCAGGAATTTCAGCCATTATTAAGTAATTCTCCTCAGAGGATTACTTGATCCAAGTACCTATGGGAAGCTGACTTTGAAAGAAACTTGAAGTTGATAAATTCACTACTGATTTGTTAAATGCCAAAATGACAAGTCCAATAACTGGCATACCTCATTTTATTGTGCTTTACTTTATTGTACTTCATAGAGAATTGAATTTCTTTTACAAACTGAAAGTTTGTGACAACTTTGCAGTAAGCAAGTCTATCAGTGCCATTTTCCCAACAGCACATGCTCACATTGTATCTCTGTGGTACATTCTGGTAATTCTTATAGTATTTCAAACTTTTTCAGTTGTAGTAATCTGTTTTCAGTGTTCTTTGATGTTACTATCTTAATTGTTTGGGGGCATCATGAACTGTGCCCATATAAGATGGTGAACTTAATTAATAAATGTTGTGTGTGTTCTGACTGCTCCACCGACTGGTCATTCCCTGTCTCTCTCACTGTCTTCTTTCCTATTCCCTGAGACACAATAGTAATGAAATTAGGACAATTAATAACCTTATGATAGGCTCTTAGTATTCCAAGTGAAAGGAAGAGTCTATCCATGTGGCAAACTTGATTCTTGTCTCAGCTTAAGAAATTGCCACAGCCACCTCAACCTTCAACATCCACTATTCTGATCAGTCGGCAGCCATTTACATTGGGGCAACGCAAGACCCTCTGGCTGCAAAAAGATTATGACTCATCAAAGGCTCAGATGATGATTGACATTTTTTAGCAATAAAGTATTTTTAAATTAAGGTATGTACATTTTAAAAGACATTATACTATTGTACACTTAATAGACTACAGTATAGTGTAAACATAACCAAAAAAATTCATGTGACTTGCTTTATTTGTGATGGTCTGGAAATGAACCCACAATATCTCTGAAGTATGCTTGTATATCAAAGCTAGACTGATCTTACCCTATCTTTATTTGTAATCCTATTCTTCACTCTCTTTCCCTGGGCACAGAGGCAGTTGATAATTGCTTTTAACAAAAGTACTACAAGCCAAAACCCCCAGAAAATCCCAGTTGAGCTTTCTGAATAAAAAAGGATTTTGATCTAAGATTCATTAGAACTTATCTGTATGAACCATATTCATAGCTGCCTCATATCTGATCAAAGGTACATATTTAACCACATCTTTTAGCATCAATTAGTCTTTTTTCTACATAGAAAAAGCTTTATATAACATGACTTGGTTTACTCAAGTCTAAAACAGCAAATATGAGATCAAGATGAATATTATAGCTTCAACATTTTACTTTTTTTATTGTGAAAAATTTTTTTTAATGAAGCTTAGAACTGGATCAGATTTTAGCCTCCTCCTAGTTCTTTTTTTTTTTTTTTAACATTTATTAATAATCATTTTTAACATGATTACATGTTTCATGCTCCTATTTTCCCCTTCACCCCCCGCACTCCCCCCACCCATGGCCGACGCACTTTTCCACTGGTTTTGTCATGTGTCCTTGATCAAGACCTCTTTCCAAATTGTTGGTGGTTGCATTGGTGTGGTAGTTTCGAGTCCACACCCTCAATCATGTCCGCCCCGACCCATGCGTTCAAGCAGTTGCTTTTCTTATATGTTTCCTCTCCTGCAGTCCTTCCTCTGAATGTGGGTAGCATTCTTTACCATAAAATCCCTCAGAATTGTCCTGGGTCATTGCATTGCTGCTGGTACAGAAGCCCATTACATTCAATTTTACCACAGTATATCAGTCTCTGTGTACAATGTTCTTTTGGCTCTGCTCCTTTCGCTCTGCATCAGATCCCGGAGGTCTCTCCAGTTCGCCTGGAACTCCTCCAGTTTATTATTCCTTTTAGCACAATAGTATTCCATCACCCGCATATACCACAGTTTGTTCAGCCATTCCCCAATTGAAGGACATACCCTCCTTTTCCAGTTTTTT